>NW_015386142.1:203986-273360 GCF_001527695.2 Protobothrops mucrosquamatus
GGAAGATTCTGGAAAAGATAATCAAACAACGAATCAGCGAACACCTAGAGGCAAACAAAGTCATTACTAAAAGCCAACATGGGTTTGTCAAAAACAGATCATGCCAGACAAATCTTATTGCATTCTTTGACCAAGTGACAAAATTAGTGGACCAGAGGAATGCTGTGGATATAATTTACTTGGACTTCAGTAAGGCATTCGACAAAGTAGATCACAACCTACTACTTGATAAGATAGAAAAATGCGGGTTAGACAGCATCAACACCAGATGGATCCGTAGCTGGCTGACCGGCCATACTCAGCATGTGGTCCTGAATGGAACTGCATCTATATGGAGGGAAGTTTGTAGTGGGGTGCCCCAGGGCTCTATTCTGGACCCAGTGCTCTTCAACATCTTCATCAATGATTTGGACGAGGGGATAGATGGGGAACTCATCAAATTTGCAGACGACACCAAGCTGGCAGGAATAGCCAACACTCCAGAAGACAGACTTAGGATACAGAAGGATCTGGACAGACTTGAACACTGGGCACTATCTAACAAAATGAAATTCAATGGTGAAAAAAGTAAGGTTCTACATTTAGGCAAGAAAAACCAAATGTACAGGTATAGTATAGGGGGTACCTTGCTCAATAGTAGTAACTGTGAGGGGGATCTCAGAGTCCTAGTGGACAATCATTTAAAAATGAGCCAGCAGTGTGCTGCAGCTGCCAAAAAAGCCAACAGTGCTAGGCTGCATTAACAGAGGGATAGAATCAAGATCACGTGAAGTATTAATACCACTTTACAATGCCTTGGTAAGGCCACACTTGGAATACTGCATCCAGTTTTGGTCACCACGATGTAAAAAAGATGTTAAGACTCTAGAAAGAGTACAGAGAAGAGCGACGAAGATGACTAGGGGACTGGAGTCTAAAACATATAAGGAACGGTTGCTGGAATTGGGTATGTCTAGTTTAACGAAGAGAAGGATGAGGGGGGACATGATAGCAGTGTTCCAATATCTCAGGGGCTGCCACAAAGAAGAGGGAGTCAAGCTATTTTCCAAAGCTCCTGAGGGCAGGACAAGAAGCAATGGATGGAAACTAATCAAGGAGAGAAGCAACCTAGAACTAAGGAGAAACTTCCTGACATTTAGAACAATTAACCAGTGGAACAACCTGCCTCCAGAAGCGGTGAATGCTCCAACACTGGAAGTTTTTAAGAAGAAATTGGACAGCCATTTGTCTGAAATGGTATAGGGTTTCCTGCCTGAGCAGGGAGTTGGACTAAATGACCTCCAAGGTCCCTTCCAACTTTATTATTATTATAATTACTCTAGAATCTCCTAGAGCAGGGGTAGGCAACCATGCTGGCTCAGGAATTCTGGGAGTTGAAGTCCACAAGTCATAAAAGAGCCAAGGTTGCCTACCCCTGTCCTAGAGTATATTCAATTAGGTGAAAATAGTAAAGGTTTAGTCTGGCAAGATTCTGTCAATTGTATAGAAGCAAATAAATAACCGAATTCTGACTGAATTGCTCTTTGTTATCGTTGGGCTTAACCTGACAATACATGCCAGGTTTCATTAGCCCATAGTAAAGGTTTTGTACTTCTAGAATTTTTGGCAGGTGGTTCTGTTTGGAAAATTTGGTTGATGTTCATTGTATATTCTATGTGTATGCAAATGGCAGATGGGCGTTTGCACATTTATAAAACATGTTTTTTCAAGTTCCTGTTATCCACACTTATGTTGGAATGGAACCTGTACAGTTTTTTTTACCAAAGTTTTATTAATTTCATTCTCATAATTATCCTTTCCATGAAATATTCTTTCCCTCATTGCTAGCGTAGTTCACCAAGGAATCATTTTCATTTAGTGGGCCATCTGGATACCAAAATCTGTTTCAAGGATAATATGCAACCATTTCAGGTGCCATCAATATAACCTTTTTCATCACTGAATTATTTTACATGTTTACAATGAATGTCATTTGAAAATTTTATCTGTTTACTTATTCAGAAAGAACATCTTGATCTTTCTCTGGGGAAAAAAATCTCTCTTGAAATATTTTAGTGCTATTTACTATGACTGACAGATATTTTACTCTTCAAAATCAATTGGAAGAAGAAATTTAAAAGTAACTAATCTAGGATAGGTATACAGTGAATTAATTTTAATTGGTTGTAGAATTCTAATGTTTTAAAATATTCACAATAATAGCAACCAGTTTCAACATAGAAAGTCAGTTCCATCTGATAATTCAGTCCACATAGCATCCACTGATATTTGATTAAACAGATTCCTTTCAGCTCTGCTACATCAATAGAATGTCTGATACAAAATAGATGCTGTATTTTTTTTTAACTTTTAAACTCACCTTAAGTTCATTAAGAAGTTAATTTGGACTGAATCCTAACTTGACTATTGCATACATTCTACATGTAGTTCTGTTTTAAAAGGCTCCAAATGTTATCTAATGCAAATTGGCAACTCTTGTATCACTTAATCATTGCAAGATATATATCATATGATCCCTATACAGAATGAACAGGGCCTAGCTATTAATCCAGTGGTTCTCAACCTTTTTAATGCCGCGACCCCCAACTGGTCGAAAGTCGAGGACTAAACCGGCCGTAAGTCGAGGACTAAACCAGTCGTAAGTCGAGGACTACCCAACCGGTCGTAAGTCGAGGACTTTCCCTACCCGGGAGCACCACGCATGCGTGGTTCCGCCCCCTGCGCCAGCCGAGGCGTAGCTGGCAAGCGGCAGAGACGGAGCAGGCCGACCACCAGCTGGCCCAGTTCAAGGGAGGTAAGGCACCTGCCGGAAAAGGGGGAAAAAATGGCGGACAGCCCTGCTTGGCGACCCCCGTGAAATGGTCGATCGACCCCAAATGGGGTCGCGACCCATAGGTTGAGAACTGCTGTATTAATCGCTGGCAATTACATACCAGATTAGGCTTGGTATTAACCTTTAAATCTCTAAACATCTTAGAGCTTGATTATCTGCAGAAACACCTCTGCCACCAAAAATTGTCCAAGCAGTATTGTCCACAGGATGTCAAAAAAAGTCAAAATGGAGTAGAGGAAGCCCTTCCCCTTTATACCTGTTTCCATGTACCAAAAAAGACAGGGTTTTTTTTTTTTTTACTTTTTGAGCCCACTGCAAGAGCCCCTTCTTAGAACTGGATCCAGGAACAAAATTTTGCAAAAACTGCCCACTTATTTTCTGTACAGGAAAACGTCTTTCTTCTGCATTGCCCATACTGTATTGTTAAGTCTGAAAATTTACCTAACTTTAGTTTTACTGGGCTTTTAATTATTAATCCAACATGAATAGAGTAGAAAAGCAGGCTATAAATATATTAAAAACAAACAAAGAAACAAATAAATAAAATAAATATATAAAACAAATACACCTATTCAGCTATATCACCTTTCAAATACAAAGAGCATGTTTGTCTTAACAGTTGGTTCTGAGCATTTTCAAAAGTGCAAAAATGAAGCAAAGAAGAAAGTGAGGCAATAAATACATGATTCCCTAAAAAAATGCCATATCCCTCACAAAGCTGCAGAGTGGCAACAGTCAAAATTACTAAGGTGTACCATCACTTTGAAAAATTTTCTCCCCTCTAGCTGCAATAATCTTTTCACTTATTATAGTAATGTTAATACAATAATGTGAGAACATTTTAAGATACTCCTTGCAATGTACACGTGTGCCAGGACACAGCTGGAACTTACAGCTCCAACATTAATACCTTTAAGTTCTCCATTTATAGACTAGTACTTCTCTGACATTTTAATTAAAAGTACACAGTAATAGTTTCTGACGAACGTTGCTGAAATAAATACATTTAAAAATCCCTATGATCACCATCAAATACAGGTTCAGGCAGTCCTTGTTTAGCAACTACAACCAGAACTGACAACATGATCATTAAGCGAAGTAGTCACTAAGTGAAATCACAATTATGTTTTGTGGAATTACGTCAGTTAATTCTGTTTCTGTTACTTTACAGACCAGCGTAGGCCATAAATGCAAGATTGGACACTAAATTACTTTTCATCACCATCGTAACTGTGAACAGTTGCTATATAAGGCCATTCTTAAACAAGGATTAACTGTCATTTTTTTGCATGCCTCAAATAACTAGGATAATTATTTACACAAAAAAATAAATTGCAGCTTAGCAGGTAAGCAGGATTAATCTACGGTAGTAAATAGACTACCATGGATAACCAACTGACGTAAGCATCCTAGAACACTACAAAACATACAAGAATGGCAATTACTTTTCTACTTTTGCCAAGAGACTTTCATGGTCTTATCTGTGGAAGACACCAGGAGTAAATTCAAAAGAATTCTCCTTATTTATTATGCAGGGGAACTGGATCCATATCCCATCTGATACATTTTCACTTATCCAACATTTGTTTTCTTCCATTCTTCTGTTATGTCAGCTCCTGAGTCCTCAATTACCACTTCTTATGAATCATTCCTCTGTTCCTTCTTCAAATCTGTCTTCTGTGCCAGTTTTAAAGCTTCCTTGTATCTCTCTCCATTGCCTTCACTTTGCAGATTCTCTATCAACTATGGAACATCTCATAGGAAATTTTCCTTCTCATGTTTCACTGGCTAATCTTCTATAGCAGAAATTGGGAGCAGTAATGAAATGGGGCTGGTAAGGAGCACTGGTCAGAAGATACAGGTCATCTTTTACCATGTATTTCAACCATAGAAAGACTATTACTCATGATAACTATGGTCATGAATATTACAGACAAGACACTTTTTGACAGAAGTTAACTTCTGGCAATGATTCTGTGCTTCATATGCGCTAATTATGTCATACTAGATATTATAATTTTTACCATACCAGTCCAATATCATAAGGATATCAAAAAATATTTTAACATATATCTTATAATACATATTTTTTTCACTTCAATTTGCATTAAGTCTGTCTGAATGGGCACTGAGCAATCTTCAGCTGAAAGACAGGAGTAAAAGTTTAAAAAAATCCAGCATAAAAGATGCTTAGAAAAAAGAGACATTGTAAGAATAAAGGGCTAAAGTTTAAGGGAAACGAATGTTAAATTCATATCCCCAAGGATATAAATTTCCTTTTTTAATAATTACAGTAGTAAAAGCAAATACAAACTAAACCGAGAGAGAGAGAGAGAGAGAGAGAGAGAGAGAGAGAGAGAGAGAGAGAGAGAGAGAGAGAGCACAAGGGGAAAAAAGGAAGAAAGATAAAGCAAATAAATATTTAAAGAAGTGATTTCCAATATTATTTTCACTGATATTTCTAAGATGTTTTAAAATATATGACAAGCACCATTAATAACAACTGTAATAAAGTTATATTATTCAATTTGATCAAGAACATCTGATGCAAAACAGTATTCTCTTTCTGTTTTTCTGCCAATCTCCTCGAAATGACCTCAGAGAAAAATGCATTGAGCTTTTCAAGCAGCCATTCCTTTTCTGCTTGCTTACGCCTTATGTTATCAACAAGCCTGTAGCAAAGCAACTGTCAAACTCAATTTTAGGGCAGCTGTTAAAGTTACACTTTAATACACAGCTGGGCCTTCTGGCATATACAGTATCAGTCAGAAACCAAAAGTGAACCCTGCTTTGACTTTTTAGAATGAGCATTCAAAAAGCTTTTATCAGCTCATAACACTTGCATTTCCCAATTCAGAAAATATGTAGTTACGCAAGTAGAATATTAAGTGACATTCAAAAAGGTGAAGGAGATCTATGGATATTTCAGGTGACCTCAATGAATCACAATCACATGATGGCAATGGCATGAGCCACCGTAGCCACATCCTGCTCTAGAAGATCTACAATTATTGATCACCAGCCAGAGCTGTACAAAGACCCTAATGGCTACAGTCTGCACCTGCTCATCAACTGTTCGTCTAGGAATACCTCTTGGTTGCAGACCTGCTTCCTCAACGTCAGGACCATTCTGTTGAGGGGCAACACCGGAGCCAGAGAGAAGCAAAGTGAACAAACAGTAATTCCATCTTGCTAAGGTTCAATTTCAGTCTGTTTCATCCTCCAGAATCCCACTAACTTTTATTAGACAGCTGCTTAAAGCAGCAGCATCTTTATTCAAGCTCAAACAGAAGTCTGAACAAGAAGACATTTGTGATTTAATGACTAGCCAAATGATTCTGAATTGAAGAAACTTCTTGGATGAGAAGCGAAACGTTTTCAATGAAAAAAACAAGATTTCTTCAGTTGGTTTTTGAACAGTACTTTTTGGGACGACTATCAAAATAATTTTCTGCTCATACAAGGACTGAAACACATTTTCCAAAGTTTTGACACATGCACGTCCCCAAAATACAGTATGCCATAAAATTAGGTGTAAAACCTATAAAACCTACAGCTCCCAGAGTTCTATTTTGTGAGATGGGTGGCTCTACAAATTTGATTAATGAATGAAACAAGCACAGGTAAACAGTATGAGAACACAGTTCTGAATGAAGCCATAAAATCAATATTACTTCCCTCAATATTTCTTAGATGTTCATATCTACTAGAACATGAACAATCCAAAGATATTCAGATTCACATTTGGACAGGACTTCAGTTGTGAAACCACAAATAAAATGGTATTGTCCTTCTAAGCCAGTGGTGGCGAACCTATGGCATGGGTGCCAGAGGCGGCACTCGGAGCCCTCTCTGTGGGCACATGTGCCGTTGCCCCAGCCTTGCCTCCCCCCGCAACCCACCTCCTCTCCAGCAGCCCCCCTGAAGGAGAGTTGCCCGCGAGCATGGCTCACACAAAGCAGCGCAGCCAAGGACATGGCAGCCAGGCAGCGTAGACAAGACTCTGCCCTCACGCCCCATCATGCAGTTGATGCTGCAGGGTGCAGGCAGAGGGTGTAGCTGCCATAGAGCTGCTGGGCTACCTGGGCGATCTGCGGCGGGCCCTGGAGGCAGTGAGTGGTCCTGTGGGCAAGCGGGGCGGGGGATGAGGGGGCAGAGCAGGGGCGGGGCCAGTTTTTGGGCACTCGATCTCTAAAAGGTTCACCATCACTGTTCTAAGCTAATCTGGTTCACTTATGTGACTCCTTAGCATCAGACACAAGAGACCCAGAATGATAACTTTAACACACTATCTTTCAACAAAATGGAGCACTGCCTGTTGACATAACTTTTTTTTATTTAGCAGCATCTATTAAAATTTGGATATTTTTCATTTTATGTTTAATAAGATCCATTAAAATATAGATAAGGCGGGGATTTAGTAGGCTTCCAGAGGTGTTGTGGTGAATCATATAGACAATGATATGTTAATGTTTGCATGTCATCTTAATGTATTAATTAATCATAATTGTTATAACTCAGAAAATCTATTTGTGGTTGTTGAGAGTCAACACCAACTCGAAGGCACAAAATCAAAAGAACAATACAATTCTATTGTAATTCCAATAATTATAATTATCATAGATAATTACTATAAAAATATGGTAATTGATTATGCAGTTTGTAACACAAATAATATCTTCAGTATGTGAATGGAAAATGATTGGGAAAATTCTACAGGTGGCAAAAAAAGCCAGAGGCACTAAAGTTGCAAAATGAAAAATCAGAGGTTAGCTGGCGAGCATGAACATGATAGCTCAAAGCTACCAGAACAACTTAACAAGAACACACAGGAACTCCAAAGTGTTAAACAGCAGAGATGAAGTGAAGCTTACTGTTGCAAACCTGGAATCTTAGGCATGTACTAATTTCCAGAATAAGCCTGCGGAGAAGTGAGGGAACAGAACAGAAATAAGAGATTTTTCATGATTACTGCTTTGCAAAAAGGCAACCTGTTCAAATTATATCTTTTAATGAATCCCTAAATGAACAGAAGCTAATACTTCTGCTCATATATGTACAAGTTAAATGACCATTTTGCAAATCTGAATGCGTATTTTTCATGCAATTGTTTACAAAATTGTTGCAATTTTCTGAATTGGGAAAACAATGAATATTGCAGGTGCTTTATTCAGGCAATCTTAAGAGTCAGTTCTTTCTCTTCTCTCCCTTTCCTTTCCTTTCCTTTCCTCATCTCATTCTATAAAGCAACTCTGGACAGCTTACAATTATTTTATATCACCTCTTTGGCAGAAATAACAAAAACATTCCCTATAATCAGATAAGAATCCTTCTATTCTTGTATTTCTTTCCTACTCTTCCTTTCAGGTTTATTCTAGCTCAGAAATATCAGATTTCCTTCTATGCACTACATGTTTGAAATCTCTGACACGTACTCACCAGATCACTGCTGCAGAAGTCAAGTCATATTGGAGAACTAATGATTATTTTTAGCAGATTGTTTCCAGTGATTTTTGCTTCTGGTCTTCAAACTAATGACCAACAATCAATAAAGACACTGAATTTTAAAAGATTATTTCATCAAGACAGCAATCCAAAACATAAAGCTGGCACTGCTTGTCTAAAATGTATAGGGTTTCATGCCTGAGCAGAAGGTTGGACTAGAAGACCTCCAAGGTCTCTTCCAACTCTGTTATCCTGTTAAATTCTGTTAAATTGGACTTGATGCGGAATAATTATAGGATTCTGTTTTCTTTTCTTCTTTATTTGGACTTTAAGAATTAGTTCGTAGGTCTGTGAAAATCCTTTCAAAAAGATGTTCTCCAATGCAAAGAACTATGTATAAAGCACCTCTTTTTCAAGTAACTGAACGAGCCTCAGGTGTTCCAGACTTGTGGGGTTTCCAAAGAAGACCTTTCCATCTGTCACTGAAAAACTTTCTCAAGACATTGCAACAATTTCCATAATGAGATAGACAGCATTAATCGTAACATGTGTTAATTTTGGTTTAACATGGTTTCCTGATAGGGATCAGGGAACAAATTTTAGGTTGTTTTAAGCAGGAAACCACCTTTATGAAAAACATAATTAGTTGCTTGATTATTGAATACAACTGCAGAGTAGCATGATGTATGTATTGGGATTTATGATTTGCTTATAGTTTCCTTGTTTGGTCCTCTTCTGTGTTGGTGCTTTGCCCAAGCTTTTAATAAATTCATAGAAGTGAAAAGTAAGGGCAGTTGAAGGAGAAGGGAAAGAAAGCCAGAACTGAACAAACAAGCCAAGAATATTTTGCTCATCTACAAGACAGTCTTGTTTCTAATCTGTTTAACAAATGGCTTAAACAAACTACTGCTCATGATATTAAAAAAATTGAATGTAGAAGGAGCTTTTCCCTTCCAATCTCCAAAGGTTGTGGTAGATGCACTGGAAACCTTTTTTTATGATGGCCCTTTACCAATTAAATTTTCTAAAGCAGCATCATAGGCTATTGGATCAGAGGTTATTTAATATAATCACTGACCAGTAATTGAATTAAGCATCTCAAAATATTTTAAAATCCTTACAAAACCACGGCCCTTACATTCATTTAATCTATCTATTTCAGCAACTTGTATCAATAACTATTTCCAGCTCCCTAAAAATGTAGTATCTGTGGTCCAGATATTCAGGTTAAGTCTTGGCAGTTGGACTCACAATGTCCTCTTTCCCAGATCTTGCTGAATGAGTAGATTTAAATTGGAGAAGGTAGTCACAGAGATAGCCACTCCTAAGTCATGTAGGGCTTTAAAGGTGAATATCAACTTGAATTGAACAGAGGAGCTAACTTAAGACAGCCATAACATCAGCTTTTCATTATCCAAATGACAAAATCTAAGACTGGAATCTTCCAAGTTTTGATGTCTTAAGAACATTTAGCAATTCATTTTGAAAATAGAGCCCTACACCTCTGCATCACAGTCTCCATTCTGCCCTTTAACTGCTTTGGGAAAAGAAGAGAAAACTAATAGACCAAACAGCACAGCTTCCATCTGGATGAAAACATTTTGTCACTTTTAAGGAAATATCATTGTATTTTTATCAGTCTTTTAATGTCCTTAGCCTTTCACAACAAGAGGCCCAATTCTCATCAGGCAAGTACTATCAGCAGGTCGAAAAAGATCATGTTATACTCATCAAGAGGCTGAGAGGCCTGGGGAAAGAGTTTATTTAAGACACCAGATCACTTGCCAATATATGTTTTCCTCAGTTGTGTTTGAAGGCACTGTAATCAATAGCCCAATAAATTCAAATACCCCAAACACTGAACTATTGAATTTATATAAATTATGTATTCAAATTCTATAAAAAGACAACATGGTGTACTGGTCAAGCAACACTGGCTCCATTGTGACCTGTGGACTTCAACTCCCAGAATTCCTGAGCCAGTTACCCACCCCTGAAATAGACTGAAGAGTCAAGAAAAACCTAGTTTTTAATCCTCCCTTAGGCAAGGAGCCAGGTGATGACCTTAAACCAGTCATCCCATTTAGTCCTAATCAACTTCAGATTCTGCAACAAGCAATCCAAACCAAAACCTCATCTCACATTCTCATAGCTTCACTGTAATAACTGGGCAAATGCAGTGCAAAAACAAAACAGAATCACACACACACACACACACACACACACACACACCAAAAAAACCCAGCAAAATATTGTAACACACCTGCAGCTACAGAAACTTCCTTAGTGACTTTGGGCCACACTAACCTCACAGAGTTACTGCTGTGGTGAAAAACATCTATGTGTGCTGCTTTGAGCTCCTATTTGAAAAGGTAGAACAAAATCCAACCAATGTATAAAATAGTAGATTTTTGATGAATCTTTCCTACCAGGTATTTGGGGGCTGAACAACTGTCTAATTTTTTCCCCAAAGTGAGAGTCCATCTGGAATGTTTAGCAACCAATCCAAACACATAAAAATGTCTTTTTAAATGAGTTGGAAGCAAGAATAAAAACCTAGAGACACTTCCCATACATTTTCCCCTTTTAGAAAGTACTTTATTTGCAAGGAATATAGTTCCCATCTCTGAATAGAAAAAAAAGGGAACTGCTAGTCTAGTTTTATTGAATTCAGTGAAAAATTTGCACTGTTTGAGAGAAAGCTTTTTATATAATTTGTTATGGTGGAAGCACATAAAATTCAAAGAAAAAAAGATCCTGTGGCAAATAGTTGTGTATGTCAACAACTCCTTAAATCAAAGGTGTTTTTTTGCCCCTGTAACTCGCCTGCAGACACACAACTCCAGGTGTCCAAAGGAGTTTCCAACAGATGCTACCTGCCTTCTCGGTTCTGCACTTTCTCCTTTGAACCTGAAATACTAAACAACTTTATTATTTGTTCTAGAAATGGCGCAATGGTTAAAATGCAGTATTGCAGGCAAACTCTGCCCTTTTGAGTTTGGTAAAATGAAGACCCAGATTGTTGGAGGCAATATGCAAATAATGCTTACATTATAAACCGCCCATAGAGTGCTGTAAAGCCTAAAATTCTATTGCTATTGAAAGTGAAGGTTCGTTCTGCGAGCTTATAGATTGGTTTCCGAACGTTTCATTACCAGGCTAGGTAACATCTTCAGCGGTGTTTAAATGCCACTGAAGATGTTATTAGCCTGGTAACGAAACATTTGGAAGCTATTGCTATTGCTAAATTAATCTACTGCTAATCATGCCTATGTTACAGGAATATTCTCAATTAATGATTTACACCTGCTAGGAATTAGATAAAGGGCCACCAAATTCAAAGAGGATTGGACTTAGTCCACTTGTGGATTCTAGGCTGATCCCTCTTTTAACTCCGTCCCCAGGTTCTGCCACTCCTTCTTATTAGGTGATCTAATAACATACTGCAACCTTAATTTCGACTGCATGTGAAACTTGTCCCTAATATTGTTCACTCCTTTAAGCTTCCAATAAAAGTTACAAGTTACAGTAAGTGAGGCCATTTTAAAAGCTTCCATTAAGGGGCAACTAGCATTTTACAAAGAGGCAATAATATATTTAACCAATAGTTGTTTGGGTACATCCCTGCATATCCAAAGAATATGTTTGAGTTTTCTCAAATCAGTGCTCCACAGCAGTGCCAGATTCAACCCTCAAGGACTGAGACAGCTTCCACCTTCAGCACGCTTTCAAAAATGCTCTGAAAACCCATTATTCCAGTTGGCTTTTAACCAAATCATTGTGCTAATGGTTTCTGTACACCAGATTTATGCTGAGTTGAATAACATGTTCCCAGTTATGGCCACCAGATGTCTTGAGGCTTCAACTCCTTAAATTCCTTCTACAAATTCTGGGAAAGATCTTTAAAAAGTTTATTCATTTGATACCTGTCTCATTTGCGAACAATATATTGGTTTGGAGTTTCAGATTATATTAAGGCTTAATTCTGTTTGTAAATGAATACAATTGAGTTTAATTTGTACAGTAATTGTAAAACTCCTAGAATTGTCACTGTCCTATAAATTGGCCTGAAAACGTTCGTGAAAGCAGGGTTCTTGATTTTTTTTTAAATGAAACAAGTTAAAAAAAAACCTGTGAAAATTTACTTCTAGAATACTGAATTCAATAAGACAAAGTGCTCCAATTTTATATTTTATTCCCATTAAACAGTTTCTATTAACTTATAATTGGAATATTTTTATCTAGAATATCATAGCACCATAGTTTCTATTTTCAGAGAACAAACAATGCAGTTAGCTTTCCCTTAAAAATGCCATTTTACCCCATTTTACCTAAGAAGAAACAAAAAGGGCTTCAATGCCACATTTGTTCATGGACTTTACTGTTAATTTCAACTAGAACTTAATGAATTTGCTATCAATATAACCCTATTTTATCAAGTTGATGCTTTCTTCCCTCTTCAGCTTTGATTTTTGCACTTGGCACTGATAAAATTAAGATATCCTGGGTTTCTTAGTAGTCTGCTAATTACAGTTCTATATGTAACAAAATTTTAATTAAAGCAAATTAGTAAACAGAATGACTATACATAATTAGTTTGGTAAAATTATATTTTTACTTTGAAGAAAAAGACCAAGCATGTTAAACCCTAACCAAGATATACGCACTGTCACGTCTGGTCTTAATACAGATAGTCCCTGACTTACAATCACAATTGAGCCCAACATTTCTGTTGCTAAGTGAGATATTTGTTAAGTGAGTTTTGCCCCATTTTATGACCTTTCTTGCCACAGTTCTTAAATGAATCATTGCAGTTGATAAGTTAGTAACCCGGTTGTTAAGTGAATCTGGCTTTCCCACTGACTTTGTGAGAAGGTCGCAAAAGGTGATCACATGATCTTGGGACACAGTATCAGTCATAAATATGAACCAGTTGCCAAGCATCTGAATTTTGATCATATGATCATGGGGATGTAGCAAAGGTCATAACTATGAAAAAAGGTCATAAATCATATTTTTCAGTGCCGTGATAACTTTAAACGGTCACTAAATGAACTGTAAGTTGAGGATTAACTGTATAGCAAAGTGAATTTAGATCAGTGAAGGTTAATATAAAAATGAATACTAATATAGCACAAATTTCCCCCAATGTGTTTTTTTCCTGGAAGAAAATGTTTACCTTCATGGCTTTAATCTGAAAATTTTACCTGTCTATTAAGAATCTCTTAAACTGGGGTCCATAGTCTAAGAACCCACAGATTTCCCCCCACCAAAGGAACTCCCAGACCCCTCTAACATTTACTATTACATTGCAATTTTACATGATATAAGAGGGAAAGATTAAATATAGGTGAAACAATCTTTACCATATTTAATGAATTCAATTCAATTAGAATTACATGTAAAATAATTAAACCAAACATATGCTTTCTTTTAACCTGATCCCGCCTTACTCTGTGGTACTTGGCACAATGTTAATGGATTAAATGTGGTCTCCCATCCAAAGGAAGTCTCAGCCCATTTTAAATAAATACAAGTAGTCCTTAGATTACAAGGGCAATTGGGATCAGAACTTCCATCATTAAGCAATGCAGTCATAAAGTGTGACAACATGTAACTGCGTTGCTTAGTGACAGCAATCTCTCACTCCAAGTTGCCATTGCAACTCCAAAACCACATATGTTATTAAGCAGGAAGAGGCAAGAGTCCCAAGCCAGCAGGCTGACAGGTGAGAACTACCAACAGGTAGGTGCTACAGAGGGAGGGTGAGCTGATGCGGAGGTGCTGCAGGGGTTCTGCAAGAAGTGCTATGGGGCACAAGCAGCCAAGAAAGCAGCAGAAGCAGCAACCTGCAACCTCCTGCTGGCTTCCCCATTGATTTTACTTGTGGGAAGTTGCCGGGGAATATCGGAAATCATGATCTCGTGACCTTGGATCATTGTCACATCATAATTGTGAGCGGGGCACCAAGCACCTGGATCACAATCACGTGACCACAATGTCAAAAGTTCAAAAAGCTTTAAAAAAGGAAGTTTTCGAAGCACTATAACAGCAGGCTCCATTCTCATAATCATTCCAAAGGCTCCTTCTCCAAATCCTGTGATATGAAGAGCCTCCTAAACTATTCCAAGAATGGCATCCACTTGCAGAATGATATGAGGCAGCCTCGATAGGAAGGCCACGCTTTGCATAGAATGGGTGCACCTGTCAGCAACTGCAGAAAAATCACAAAGGTAAGTGGGGCAATTTGTGTGTGCTGGTGGCCCCTATAACCAGCCAAGGCCTCCTGGGCCTTGTGAGGCAGGAGACGAGGCTGGGCTTCCCAAGCCCAGGCAGGTTTCTGCATCCTGCTAAGCTCTGTAGCTGGCCAAGGCCTTCTGCGTCACCGGTTTCCACACACTGGTGAGCCCTGTGGCCAGCGGCGACCTGCCAAGGTTCTCCCCCAAGGGCGAGGTACACATGCATTCCTTACCACAGACTCCATCCACTTAATAACCGCAACCACAACCAGGAGTGCTGCACTTACAGTCATTGAACAAAACGGACATATAACATCTCTACTTAATGACTGCTTCACTCAATGACCAAAATTCTGGGTCCAGTTATGGTTGTAAGTTCAGGACTACCTGTACTTTCTTCTTGCAATGGACCTACACTCTTTTTGGTTTTTCTTTTATTTTGAACATATACAAACAATGTTTGTTTTTTGTTTTTGGTATCTTTTACAAGTCCCAGCTCATTTTTAACTTTCACCTTTCTAACAGAACTTCTATAATTTCTGGAAATGGCCCCGTATTCTTTGATTAGGTCCCCCCTTTTCATTTTCTACACATGCCTCTTTTTCTTTTCATCATTTAAGAGAGTTCTCTCTCTATGTTGTCCTTTTTTTATTTCTCCCTTTGTTTCTTTTCATGAAGATTGTTTCTAATTGGGCCTCCAATATAACAACATAACAGAATAAGAATTGGAGGGGACTTTGGATATCTTCTAGTCCAACCTCCTGCTCAAGGCGACCTTATAGCATTTCAGACAAAAGATTGCCCAATCTCTTCTTAAAAACCTCGAGTGATGAGAATGAAGAGTTCCTTGGATGGGCAGTCAACATCTCAAACCATCACCACGATGTAAAAAAGATGCTGAGTCTCTAGAAAGAGTACAGAGAAGAGCAACAAAGATGATTAGGGGACTGGAGGCTAAAACATATGAGGAACGGTTGCTGGAATTGGGTATGTCTAGTTTAATGAAGAGAAGGACGAGGGGGGACATGATAGCAGTGTTCCAATATCTCAGGGGCTGCCACAAAGAAGAGGGAGTCAAGCTATTCTCCAAAGCGCCTGAAGGNAGAAGAAGAAGAAGAAGAAGAAGAAGAAGAAGAAGAAGAAGAAGAAGAAGAAGAAGAAGAAGAAGAAGAAGAAGAAGAAGAAGAAGAAGAAGAAGAAGAAGAAGAAGAAGAAGAAGAAGAAGAAGAAGAAGAAGAAGAAGAAGAAGAAGAAGAAGAAGAAGAAGAAGAAGAAGAAGAAGAAGAAGAAGAAGAAAAGTCTAGTTGCCATGACTCAACTTCCAGACCAAAGAGGGGAAAAAAATCAGGTTTAAGGAAAAGATCCTCACCCAGCTTGTTCTGTCAACTAGCAATATATATGAAATTCAAAATGAAAGAAAAAAAGTATGCCAATCTGATCTGATATTATGTAAGTTTCTACACAGTCTGAATACATTTTAAATTCCTCTGATCAGGGTGAATCAGGATGGGAGACAATGCTTTTTCTAAAAGGCAGATTCAGTGATTAATGATGTGTTTCATTACTAAGTTCCTTTCAACAAATAATAGTGATCTCAAAAAAAGGCATTGTGTTCCTAATGCAAACTCAGAAGCATTAATTTGAACAACAAAGTAGAAGTGAGTTCTGCATAATAAATAAGGTTTAGGAAATTAATATCTCATGCTGTAGATTTTCCTATCCTTCCTGAATACTACTCTCCTTCAGAATTTCAAGCCACTGGAGCTGTCCTCCCTTTACTCTGAGTTCATCAAAATCTACTATAGGACGTTTTTCTCGCATCCTCTTCCTTTCCCTATCATAAACCCAAGGATAATATGATCACCTTCAGTTCTTCAATCTTCAACCAATTCCTCCCCAATCTTCTTTCTTCTACTTCCTGACAAATGAAGTTGTCAGCAAGAAAGGACAAGAATCTGTTGGACTTCTGACTCTTGGCAGAATTAGATTCCCAGCAAATGTCAGGATAATTGAAATCCCCCATTATCACTATTGCATGCCTCTTTGAAAAACTGGTCATCTGATGCAGAAAAAACTCATCTGCCTACCCAAGGGCGTCTATAATAAACTCCGACAATGGCACTTTACTCTCTCCTTTTAATCTTACCAAATGCTGTCAACAGGATATCTGTGCTCTGATTCCTGAACTGTATTTTTGTAAGTGCTTTTCTAAGAAAGACATTTCTACAAAGTTCTTAAGTTTTATATTAGATTTTGTTTTAGAGATAACTCCCCTTTACAGCTTATGCTTTTTAAAGAAAAACACAAAAATGAAAATGGAGGTCATTTGGATTTGGAAATAGTAAAAGGGGCTATAAAAGCAGTAACTATTTGTCAACTATACCATGACACTTAAAAAAAACAAAGCCAACAGTAAGAATGAGCTAATACTAAAACTAACTGATGAAGGAAAATAAATATCGCTAAGGATGTGAAGATCTGGAATTCAGGATATTTTATATCAATAAAAACAAAATTAGTCACAGAACTATATTTCTATATGCCTAATACCTTATATTAGATTAAACTGGAAGTTGAAAAAATAATCAGAAGAAGACAATGATAAATCACATGTTGCCATCAAGAAAACTTCATAGACACATTCAAATCATCAGGAATCAATTACTTTTTTCTGATCCTCATTTAGTAAACTCTAATATTCTGTTTTCTATCTTTAATTTCTCCTGTCTGACTATTAGGCCATTAACATTCTTCTTCGGAATTATTTAGGCAACTGCAAATCTCTTCCGTACCCTAATTCCTTAATATATTTACCCTTACTACATTGCCATTCTTCTACAGAACTGTTGGAACCATTCTATTTAATTTTTTAAAAGAAAACATATGGCCAAAAGTGGGAAATTCTTCTTCTTCTGTATCGAGGTTAAAATTAATGGAAAATTGGAAGTGGAAAATTAATTCTGAACTAGTTAGGTATTAGACCAATTCACCATGGCAATTTCGATAGGCTTATTTTTCAGTTCAATATATAGTAATAATATTTTACTACCAATAAATGTCTTATTATATTTAAGATAAATTATCATTTCACAGCATTTTCCAACTTCCCTTGTCAAAAAAGCTTAGTCCTGTAATATTTTTAACCAGAGTTCAATCTTATTTCTCTCCCTATTTTTGCACATATTCTGCCTTTATCAGCTTGCAAATAACATTCTCAAAAGAACTGGTGTTCTATTGTAGGAACTAAATGTTCCTACACAGCTTGAGAAAACATTTTGAAAAAATTAAAATATATATATTTTTACTTTATCAGAGGTAAAAAAAATACCAAGCTAATTATTATTTCCATTAACTAACAACCATTTATTTTTTTTACTGAGTAGGTATGTAGACAGAACAAGCAAGTCTGAAATGAGTTATTCAGCCAGACTGGTAGACTTATGGTTCGATAATATTTTTTAAGCAAGGTGAAACTACTCTCATGTTGAAAAAAAACTGAAATCGGAAAGACATGTTTACCACTGATTCACATACTTACAACTTAAGGAAAAATTTAATTTAGACAAGAAAAGTTATGGGTCTGGATTTGCGCAACAAAAATTGTATTATATGCTAATGATGAACATGTTATTGCTATGATTTACACAATATTGTTAAAACTGAATTTGGAAAATGAATATATGAATCAGTGTATGAGTCAGTGGGCAAGGAACTTTGGACATAATATAATGCTTGATCAAAGGAAAAAAATATGGTAGTTGAACCATTTAAAATTTACATTGAATTACACTTTGAAAGGATTTTTTAATAAAATGATGGATCACTGGTATTTAACACCTTATAAGTTGTCAAAGATGTATAAAGATATTTCAAATGTGTGATGGAAACTGAATTTTAAAGAAGATATTTTTTATAATTTTTGATGGACTTGTGGTAAAGCAAAGAAATACTGGGTCCAGATTCATGTTATAATTCAGAAGATTCTTAAAACCAATATAAAATTGAAAGCTGAAGTTTTTCTTTTAGGATTATTGAACAATGAATTGGAAAAAAGATCTTTGTTGAAAAAAAAGAACTTTGTTAATGTTTATGTTGACTTCAGCAAGAATTTCATATGTACAGAAATGGAAAGATACATCAATCCCCACAACATAATGGATGGAAAAAGTGATGAGGCTAGCAGAGATAGCAAAAGTGATTGTTTTAATTAATGAAAAGAATATATCCAGTTTTGTCTCTACTTGGAAACCGTTTCTGGACTTTGTGCTCGAGACAGACAGAAGAAATTAACTCTTGATTGTGAGTTTGTTCTGATTAATCTATTTTGTTGATGGCTAGTACTTGTTTTGCTAAAGTAAAAAGTTAAGACTGTGATTCTATTTTGTACTTTACTGTATGGAAAAAAGTTGGAAGTCAATGCTTTTTTTTCTTTCCCCCTTTACAACTCTATTTCCCCTTTCTTTCCCTTTCCCATTTTCCCATTATCTTTATTTTCACTGTATTTTATATTATAAAATTCTTGAAAAATAATTGAAATAATTTATTCAGATCTTACTAAAAACATGTCAAATGGTATTTCCATTATTCCTGAATTTTTCTGAACTGGAAATAGCCCTGATATAAATTCAAGCTAGCTGTTCTGGAATGGCCAGAACAGCACTGGAACGCTTCTAATAATATCAGAACAGTTATTTTAGAATCAGAACGCATATGGGGCTTGAAACAAGATTTTCTGAAATTTCTGAAAAAATTAAACAGCAAAAACCATTGGTCAAAAAGATGTACATTCTAGCAAAAATTCTCAGCAATTACTGATGATTTAATATCTGAAGTTTAAAAACTGATTGCTGCTGCTGCATTGAATTAGGTTTCTTTCTATTTTTGTAACATTTTAAAATTATTTTTATCAGAGTGCATGACCAGTACACGAGCTAATAATTAATTTCTTCCATAAAATACAACATTAACTCTACCTTTTTTCCCCTTCCTTGTCAATATCAAACTGTTTTTCATTTTTATGTTTTATGCTAATCTTAACCCTGTCCTGACTGGGATTTTTTCCACTTAACATTTCAATTAGTTTTCGTCTAAATCATTTCCTATGTATTCCTCCGACATATTGCTCTACACATTCCATCTTGCCCCACTTAATGCATAATGCAAAGGCTAGAGATTTTTGCATTACTGTTACTATTTACAGCATTTGCAATAGTGGTGAATATCCGTAGCTCGGGTGTAGGATGAGGATGAAGGGTTGTTCTCCGAGCTTGTGGGTGGTTTCCAAACGTTTCGTTACCAGGCTGGGTAACATCTTCAGCGGAGTTTAGGGGATGTCAGTGTTAGTGTTCTTCTATTTATAAGGGCTCCAGGTGTGGGTGTGTCAAGTGAGGGTCTTGTAATGGGTCAGGTCTGAATCATCAGTGAGAGGCTTGTGATGGGTCTTGTGATGGGGAGGTTACATTAGGTCAGGGTCATTGGGAGGTGACTGTAATTGTTTTATTTGTAAACGATTTGGAAAATATAGTTTTTTGATGCAGCCTAACATTGCATATACTTTTTTTCCCCCAGCATCATCATATTGCTGGTTCATATTCTATTTATTATTCCACTTTTTTTCACAAATGGCATTACAAAGCCAAGTATTTCCATCCTATATGTGTTCATTTATTTATTTTCTGAAGTAAAGAACTTTAAATGTTCCTGTTAAATTTTATTGTTTTTCTTTCAGCCTATTTCTCTAACCTATCAAGGTTATTTTGAATTTCATTTCTGCTTTCTGAGGTATTAACTAGTTACCAAATTTTACATCTATGAATTCAGTAAGTCTTAGCTCCACTTCTTCACTTAAGTCATTAATTAAAATACTGAAGAGTAAACATCTAGGACTGATTTCTGTGGATCCCATTTGATACATCTCTCTCCAATTTGATAAGGAATAACCAATGAGCATTTTGGGGGCATGATTTTCAAGCCAGCTATGTATCTACTTAATAATTAAGTCACCTAGTCTACATCTAATTAGCTTGCTAATCATCAGTACTTTGTGAAATGTTGTGTCTATGGCTTTCCCACAATCTATTGAGGAAATTATCCAATCAAAACATGAGTTAAGGTTAGTTTGGCAAGACCTGGTCTCAACAAATCCATGCTGGTTTATGATAATTAACATATTTTTCAAAGTGCTTACAGATTAATTTCCTTACAATCTACTTTAGATTCTATCTAGGTATCTTCCGGGGTTATATTTTTAGCTGTACAAACTAATCTGAATAATATTAATGCCTTCAATAAAGATAACTAACTCTCAACCTATATTAGGAGACTTAAATTCCAGTTATACATACTAACAATGTAGACATATTGTGGAAGTAATGGCCTTACAAGAGACTGAATATTAAAAGCATTTCACTAATATAGCATCAGGCTGAACTATAAAAATAGAAACCTTTATATGTTTCTAAAATTAAATTATTAGCTATTATTCATCTAATTTTCACAATATAAACACTTGTCTTTACATATTGCTAAAGTAAAATTGCTCATACTTTTTGTATCATTTTTCAAAATGGCACGAGAAGTAATTCAAATCTGAATTCAATTAAAAACCTTAACATTTAATATGCCCCATCTCTAATGAGGAAAAACACAAGTTATTACACTGGTGTCAATGCAGTTATCTTCCATTTTTGACAACTGAATCAAAATAGAAATTCTTAAATGAAATGCTCTTCACTATTGTGATAGAATACAAAAAGAAGCTTAGGACTAAAGTTTTCCCATCTTCCCAGAAAGAAATCATAACGAATATAAATTATTCACTTGATTAATTATCTTACTAAAAAAACACTAAAACCTCTGAACGTTAGGTCACAATACTTCAGTTCTTTCTTCCACATTCCCGAACATTTTGTGATACAGAAGGAATGAGATCACAATATTTTTTTTAATCACTTGCATACAATTGCCACTATGAGTTTATGGTTGGATATTAGTTCAAATATGAAAGTCCCACACTCATCAATGTTATTATAACTTCCAGTCATGTCTCTCAAAGATTTGGAAATAGAACAGGGGATATCTATTTTGGACTTTTGTCCCTTTTGATATGTGGCTAGTAAATGTTTGAAATAAGTTCCAAAAGACCCAGGAACTGGACAGCTGACCAATCCATATTCTTGTATCTGCCAAGTCTTTCTTAGCCAGCACTGGATTCTAAAGTTATTATTTTTTGTATTTAATCTTCTCAAGATATAATTTGTATTAATAGTCTGTTCCAATTCTGTGGATATAAGCTACTCCATTTTAACTGGGGGAAAAACATAGTCACTAACAATATGTTTCAGTTCAGTGGGAAAAATGGCAGAATTATACTTTCAACTATTCAAATAACAAACCACCCAGCTGTAAAACTAAATAATTTCCATATCCCTGTAGAAATTTTATAAAGGGAAGAGTAGAAGTACCTTAGCAACCCTTGAATAATAATTAATAAGTTATAAGTATCAAATGTATCCAGCTGAACCACTGTTATTTTTATCATCTCATTTTCAATGACATCATGCATAATTATCTATTGACAATCTCATATATGTATTTTAAAAACACCATCAGAACCAATGAACCCAAATCTGTTCCTCCTGATACTTAGGTTTTATTTTACTCCCCTCAAAGGCCAAAATCAAAATCTTTTAGTGTTCTGTAATTAAAATAAGGAAAATATAAAAAGAAAAAAGGATAAATAAGATTTTAGAGAAATACAAAAGACTGCTGAGATTTTGGTGTGTAACTTTTACAAACTCAGTATTGTGATAGGTTTGGAAGGACTATTTAAGTCATCACATTTCCCTTATTATAGAAAGATCAAGTCAGTTAATCATTGCAATCTATCAGCGAAATATCCAAGATATCCACTCATTTTTACATGTGGGGATGATACTAAACAATTATGAGGAATATTTTTACCTCAATTTTCAAAATCAAAAATAACTGCCAATTGCTAATGAGTAATTATTACCAGAAAGATCAGGATAAACTTGTAGGAGGGTGGCAAGGGAGACAGTTTGAAACTGAAGAGAACATGAAATTGTCCCAACAATGTAAACCAATTTCAAACATGCTTCTGCCACATTTATACAGACCAGGTTTATCTTAGAAACAAGTTACTAACCATTTCCAAACTGAAGAAACAATAACAAAAATGACAACCAAAGGCTACTAAAGATTTGTATCCATTTTAGAAAAATCTTCCCAACCAAATGAGTCTTGCAATTAGCTAAACAATGTATTTAAAAGCAGGATCCAAGTATCTAAGCATATAGGAGAGTTACGCTTATATTCCATGATTGGTCTCTAGCAACTGACATTTAAAGTACCGTATTTTCCGGCGTATAAGACGACTTTCTAAACCCTGAAAATCTTCTCAAAAGTCGGGGGTCGTCTTATACGCCCAGTCGTCTTATACGCCGGAAAATACAGGTATTCTATTTTATTCCTTTACACATGTGGTTTGGCATATTACTCATCAAGTTTTCTCCCCCCCCCCTCGCTCAAACTCTATATTTTAACTGGAAAAGTTGGGGGTCGTCTTATACGCCCAGTTGTCTTATACGCCGGAAAATACGGTATCACCGTCACTCTCGTGAAGACATCATTGGTTCACCATACCTTACCTCACCCCTTATTGATTTTACATTTACATAGTTCACTTCCATTCTAGCCCAATGCCTGAGTGAAGAGCTGGGTCTGTGGGTGAGAGGTGGAAGCCCTCTGAATCTTAGGGGGAAGGCTGTTCCAAAGGTTTGGGTCAACACTGGGAAGGTGCATCTCCAAAGCTCCATCAGGTGGCAAAATTTAAGGGAACGTGAATCGCAGCCAATATATCTGAGCACATAAACTTAGGGAGATGCAGTCCTGCAAATAACCAGGATTGATAGCATATAGGGCTTTAAAGGTAGTAACCAGCACCTTGAATTGCATCCAGAAAGCAACTGGAAGCCAGTGCAGTTCTCACAGCAGCGGTGTAACATGGGCAAAATGCAAAGTGCTTAGAACTGTATGCATCACTGCATGCTGATCTTGTTGTAACTTTCAGGTACTTTTCAAATGCAGGCACCACGTAAAGCATGTTACAATAATTTAATCAAAACATAACTAAGGTGTGAGGGATGGTGAGTAAGCTCTCCCAGTGAAGAAAGGGTACAATTAGTGCACAAGATGAACCAGTGCAAAGGCTCCCCTAGCCACAATGGCCATCTGCTCCTACAGGAAAGTGGGTTTAACTATGAAGAGAAAAATCATGAAGCATATACTGTACATGGATAGATCTTGTCATTCGATATATGTTCCTTGATATAATTATGACTGGACATTCATTTCCAATTGTTAACTTCCTCCAGTTCCTCAGTGACACACTTGGTCACAATCAAAGCATTGATATACACTTTTCCACAACTCTCAGCACTGTCCTTTAGCTGGCAAACATAAAAGTCATACAAAGATAGCTCTGCATGTTTAAAAGCAAATTGAGTTACAATCTTGAAGGTCTGGATTTAAAATCAGCTGAAAATTCTTTTCAGCAAATTATGAGTAGTGTTTAAATTTAAATAGTGTTTCTTTCAAGGTCAACTCACACAGATTATTTAAAATACACTGCACTTTTTAAACCCACAAAATTAATTAAGCAACTTGTTCTCACCATGGCAACTTATTAAATGAGTTGTCAACATTAGAAAATATATTTGCTGATGAAAGTGTGAGTAGGCCAATGTGTGTATTAAATCTAAAATTAGAAGTTTTTGATTGAACTAGTGTTGACATATAATAAATTAATGTACTTCTCCAAGAAATGTCAGGGCTTTTTCCAGGCCAGGTCATAATACTGTATTCTGTAATGGAGTAGTTCTACATTTCCTTTTGTTTTGTAAGGCAATAAAAGGAAAAACCAATTATTCTATTTTAACTAATCCATAATCTAATGTTAATTAGATGTACAAAAGAATAACAAGAGTTTAACATCCAAATTATCAAATTATACATGTTCAAATTACTAATATTTCTGAAAGTCTTATAAAAATAAATTATATGATGTAACCCTAACATTAGTGTATAAGAATTATTGGGAAGCTCATACAATCAGAGCATTAAATTGTTAGTCGGCAACAAGAGAAAATAATAATAAATTTCCCAATCTTATAGGCTCCAAATACACTGAGAGCAAGTCACATAATTCTCCAATATGTTTTGTGAGCAATAGTGATGCATCTGGAGAGTGATAAATTGGGAAAGGTTGCATTAATGTACACAAAGTAACTCAATCTGTGCAATTTAAATATCAACCAATTAAAAAAACAGACTCTACAGGTAGTCTTCGGCTTATAATGATTTTTTTAGTGACCGTTCAAAGTGATGGCACTGAAAAAAAGTCACTTGTGACAAATCCTCACATGACCATCACAGTATCTCATCAGCCGTGTAATCAAAACTTGGGCATTTGGCAACCAGCATGCATTTACTACATTTACAGTGTCCTGGGTTCATGTAATCACCATTTGCGACCTTCCTAGCTGGCTTCTGACAAGAAAAGTCAATGGGAGAGAGTTGACTTTGTTTAACAACCAAGTGATGCACTTAACTGCTGTGATTCGTTAACAACTTGAACAAAAAGTTTGTAAAATCAGGCACAACTCACTTAAGAACTGCCTCACTTGGCCACATAAATTTTCATCCCAATTATGATTGTAAGTCGAGCACTACCTGTATTCAGTCTAAACCAGTAAGAGCTTCATAGTAATAAACTGATTATTACAACCAACTATCCCAAATTCATATATGAGCAATGGAAAAGCTCTGCTAGATCAAGGCACAGACTTAATAATTTGGTATTTTGTGTAATGCAATAGTCAACTATGTATATTCAGAAAGCCAGACAATATTAATCCCCTTCCAGAAGAAGAAGGCTGGCTCTTAACATAAAAAAAAAAAATCCTTACCAATGGTGCTTTCTCTTCTGATTCTAAGCCAAATACATTTCGCCGTTTTACAATCAACACATCCTTAGAGGCGTCGTTGTCATTGTCGTCATCATCATCATCATCATCTCCGAAAAAATTTAGGCTTTCGGGTTTTGATTCATGGACTTTTGCAAATTCTTCTAGCTCAGACGGACTCTGCAATGCTTCTTCATCAGGACTGCTTTTCCCAGAGAAGCCTTCTGTCTCTTTTTGTCCCAACATGCCTGTTCTAGAGAAAATTCTCCTGCATTTCTCCAAGTCCTCATCACTTAAAGAAAACTGTGTGTCCTCAGCCTGCTCAGTCCCCTCTTTCTCAGGCTCCATTGTATGCATTTTCTTCTGGACTTTCTGGAGAAATCGGACACGAGGGGCCACTGCAAGTCCAAGAGAGCTACAAAGTAGAAAAGTATCAAATATCACAACAGGATCTCTGTTCTACTACCGTGTTTCCCCGAAAATAAGCGCCACCCCGAAAAAAAGACCTACCCTGATTTTTGGGGGTGGGCCTGGTATAAGCCCTACTCCAAAAATAAGCCCTAATCAGAACCCCACCCACTCCATCCCACCTGGCTGCCGCAATGGGGCAGGAGGCCGTGTGGCACATTGCGCCGCTGCCCCAACGTGAGGCAGATGGAGGAGGTGGAGCTGCCCCACGCACCCCACACCCATTTCCTTCAGCCCCCCCCAGCCAAGCCATTCCTTGCTCCCTTTCATTTCCCTCCCAAGCCAGACTGCCATGCTACCCTACAGAGGATGGGCTGGGTAGGCCTGGCCCCCCTCTGCCCCACAGATCACCAGCCCCACGAGAAGTTGGAAGGTCTGACTGAACTTTTTTTAGTCACACAAACTCCATTTCAGCAGGAGAGAAATGTGCCAGAGCTGGAAAGCAGGTTAGTGTTGACATTTTTTGCTTTTAGGAGAAGCGACAGGAAATGGGACTGCCATTTCGAGAACGGAAAAGGAGGGCTGGCCGAAGAAGAAGGCGGGGGAGGCTTGTGCCGCCCAGCCATGGCGCAAGCCATGGGAGAGTTGACTGAGGAGAAAGAGGTGGCTGCCACCGGACAGGTGATCTGTGGAGCGGAGTGTGAAGAAAGCCCCTCCAGCGGCGCACAGCAGCAGTGGAGCCTTTCGCCATCACTCCCCCCTGGCTCTGAAACGGCGGAGGGGGACCAGACCTACCCCGCAAATCCTCTGTAGGGTAGCATGGCAGTCCAGCTCAGGAGGGGAGTGAAAGGGAGCAAGGAATGGCCTGGCTGGGAGGGACATGAAGCAAGTGAGGGGCACATGGGGCAGCTCCACCCCCTCCCCACCTGCCTTGTGTTGTTATGGTGGCAGCGGCACAATGTGCCACACGGCCTCCTGCCACGAGCGGCCACAGCAGTGGTCCAGCAGCCATACGGGCTCCTGCTGGATAGGGCATGTGTCACGAAAAATATCAGACACCGCCTGAAATAAGACCTAATGCCTCTTTTGGAGGCAAAAATAATATAAGACCGGGTCTTACTTTTGGGGAAACACGGTATTAAAGGCTACCCATTAAAATTCATCAAAATCTGTTTTGCATGGTGTTATTTTGTAAGACTTCTACTGGCTGGAAGAAATTCTTAACATTTGCATAGGCCAGCAACAACACACAGATTAATGATACAATAGGGGTAGGCGTGATAGCAGGGCTGTGGGTTTTTTACCTTTCTTGTGGGAGGAGGGTCAGAAAGACATTTCTTGGTTTTTTTAAATGTGCTGAGCCTATTTTAGGATTTTTTTTTGTTAGTTTTCATGCGCTTCCTGCCTTTTGCAGAACTTTAAACATAAAATAAAGATTTTTTTTTTAAAAAAAAATTAAATGAAGTCTTTCCTGCCTTAAAGTGAATGAAAATCACATTGCCACGTTTGATCAACAATACATTGAGATTCAGGAAGTTATAGAGGTTGCAGGTTAGGATGTTGGGGGCCGTACATTGACCATTCTTATTTTATAGCAAACCAAGGGTGTTTTTTTCATTGCATGTGGCACTGTTAAGACTCTTTCAGTGCTTATAAACTGGCCCCAGTCTTGATGGTGATGATAATGATGGATTAAGAGAGCTCTTCTACTTTACCACATTCATCAAAATTGTAGTGACTGACCATTTGTATTGGTATTCAATGTACCACATTCATCAAAATTGTAGTGACTGACCATTTGTATTGGTATTCAATGTACAGGCATATTTTTTGGGGTCAACTGTGATTGTAATTCAAGGACTACCTCTCTCTCTCTCTCTCTCTCTCTCTCTCTCTCTCTCTCTCTCTCTCTCTCTTTCTCGTAGCGTGTGTTGCTTTTACGTCCAACAGATGGTGCTGTTTTTTTTTAAAAGCATTTTTTTACCTGTCACAAGTGTGACATCTATATAATAGTAGGTATATAAAAACACGCGCGTATTTGAATGCAACGTTGTGTCAAAATTTCAAAACAATCGGTGAAGAACTTTGGAGATTTAAGATTTTGAACAAACGAACATTTACATTTTTATTTATACAGAAGATTATTAGATTCAATGGCCATTAAAAAGAATCTTCTTCTTTCCTTTACACAAAGGTTTACATAAATAACGACAAATTGTACCACGTTTTAGAACTGCATTTAATATTTTCTTTGGTATGAATGAGATGGAAATCAGTAAAAATTAAAAAAAAATCAAAATTGGGACCTTACAGCTCTCTTTTCAAACTAATTATTGTAGGTCTGTACTCTACTACACTGGCCACACCATATATTTTTGGGGAGAAAAAGATAAAGAGAATACTGTACACAGATGACCAAAGTCAATACTTTTTAGCAAATTAAGCCTCAGAGTGGGGGATCTAGAGTGCCCTGTCTTTAACACATTCCTAATTAAGATGTATGTAAATCAAAAGATTTGTACTCTCAGCATCCCCAAGAAACCAATCCTAGAAAATAATGGTTAAAATAATTTAAAACAGCACATGGTCAATATAAGCACCATACACCTGACAATGAATGAACAATGAATGGCACAAGAACATTTCACTCATAATTAAATTGCCAGGCTTATTAATCTTTGGCGCAAAAAATGCATATGGCTGGCAGAATTCCACAGCAGTTTTCTTTGAAGTGAGCATAAAATAAGGTGACCTTGTCTGACATCTATTATGTTGAAAATTCTTAATAAAGGGATGTGATGCTGATCAAAGGAATATGTAGAAAGCCCAGTGTTCAATTATCTGATATCTCTAAATAGGATTAGGACAGGTGTCTCTCTCAATAAGCCACTGAATATCAGTGCAGATTCAAACCTTCCATCTCTCAGGCCTTAATCAAGTGGGCAACAAATCAGTCTGCCATTTACAACATGGCTCAAACCAATTATTACTACTGACAGAAGTATAATCTGATTTTTTCAGAAAATATAATACTACTATTACATTATCAAGTTTTCAGTTATTCCCAATTCTTCTGAAACAACTTCTACACAATCCTGTGCACTGAAAAGCACTGGGGTTGGGGAGTTTTGGAGTAGAAGGATAATTGATCTGACTCAGCAGAGGAGCTTTTTAATGTTCTCAAATGTCAAACCCATCTGAACAACGAAAGCCACCTAAGGTTTTACATTCCCAGAGGGGGAATCTGTAATACTTCCAGAAAAACCTAATGTTGAGGACTAATGAGATTTCCTTTCTTAGACAAGACACATTAGTTATTGCTATAGTGATTATGTGTGATTGGTGAAACCCAGATTCAAGACTTCATTCATTATTGTACGTGAGTCTGGGCCAGTCTCTCTCTTTCTGTTCCATCTATTTACAAGGCTGCATTTCTGTGGGTAGACTCAGAGGAGGAGATCATCTCATATGTTATACTCTATTATCCCAGAGAAAGGATAGGAAATCTGTCTGTCTGTCTGTCTATCAATCAATCACACTGGGATTCTGGGCAGTGCACAAATAGAATGTTAAAAACATAAAAACTAAATATAAAATTTAAAATATAGACAAAGATAGTTAAAACTGACATCAAATGTTAATTAAAAATAGGGGGAAAGCATAGCAAGGGCTATGAGCTCCAGATGAGATGGGAGAGTGAATATTCTTTAAAGCATTCATTCCATGGCTGTCTTAACTTCCAAGGGTTGTAAAATGACTGGTCATAAAACAGGGAGGATTATGTGTGAGCAAACATCTGGTAGACACACAAGACAGTCAGACATGGCAAATTTGCTGTTGATCCTGGTGTCAATTTTATGATTTTTTTTGAGAGAAGGTTTGTTTTGGGTGTGTGTGCAAGAGAAGTCAGGGTATCAGAGAGGGATCTTAGAAAATAAGAATAAATTAGGAAGGATAAAAGCTGTAAATGAATGAAATTATGTAGTGTGGATCTGTGTCACGTTCAGCTGATCGCAACTGATGGCAAGATAAAAAGCAAATAAATAAATAAAATAATGCAGGAGTATCATCACTGAATGGCAATAGCTCTTAAAGCTTTAGGGAAGGGTTTTCCAAGAAGATACAAGAACCAAATCTAAAACCTTACACATGAACAGAAGGAACTCTCTCCCGTGAAGCAAGGACTAACTAATGAGGACTTCTAAGACACCTTAAAAAAAATTAAAAATTGTTATTGGGTTTTAAAAGGCAGCACAAAATGATTAAGGATTCATTTATTGCTTTTTCTCCTCATTTCCATTAGCTCTATTTGGCTAATCTCCATTTTTAACAAACTGATTTTCATTGCTAATTTTAATCAGTGAGCCAATGTTGATTTGCACAGTTCAAAAGAAATCTGTAAAAAAGGACGTACAGTTTTTATATAGCATCTACAATTAATGGCACTTACAGGGCATATTCAGCAATGGATAACTTTAACACATCAAAGACTTCTTTGTTCTTCATGAGATAGACAGATCGCAGGTAAGAAACAAAACACTAAGAAAAAAAGAAAAAAAACTTGTTCAAAGCACAGAATAAAAGGATTCAACATATTAAAGAATTGTAACAGATGCACAGCTTAAGCTAATTATTTTTAAAAGTACAGTAGCTTATAAACTCCTCTTTGATATTATGACACTCAAAAACAAGATACCCTTTTTCATTATGGTTTCATCATAATTTGCTATTTTCTCTGCCAGTTTCCCACAAGAAAAGTCAAAGGGGGAAGCCAGCAGAAAGTCAAAAGTTGCCATCACAGAATTAATTAACAACCTGTGTTTTCCTTAAGGACAGTAACCAGGAATTGCCAGAACTGCCGTCAATAAGCACTTGGTCATATGATGTTGTGCTTTACAACTGTATTGCTTAATGATGGAAATTCTGATCCCAATCACCATCATTATGAGAGAACTATCTTGTTTTGGTTTTGTTCTGGATAATTTTCGAAGTATAAACCCCGCACATTGTTCAAAAACCAAGTATAATTCACAGCCTTCCTTCTTCAGTATCACTAAGTTCTTATGATTAAACTTTATGCATGAATAGGTTACTATTGTATATGCATTTTTAATAGTTTGGTAGTGCTTATATTAAGTGCATATTCACATTTTTGGTGGCAATTCCATCCAGTGTATACTTTTTTTTAGTGTTCTTCACTTGACTTTCAAAACAACCTTCATTCTTTTTTATTATTTCTTAAAATTGAAGGCATTTTGACTGTCCTTGGAAATCATCTTAAGCTACTAAGAGAAACTATAATACACAATATTTTTGCCCTTAAAAGAAGCATCAGCAACAACAAAAAACAGTAACAGGTTTTGCTTGGGGTTTCATGATTTCCAGGTTGCAATAAAACACTGGAAAATCACTTCTATAAAACTGAGTAACCTGCTGCTATCAGCATGCCCTTTCATTTGGCTGGTAACTCAAGTGTATAATTCTAACCATACTGTTTTATGTTTCCGCAACACTATTCAGTAATTTTTATTTGGAAAACAAAGGAAAAAATATTTGTGTAGATATATTTACTGGCCCACATAGGAAATTCTCATTCATTCTTCTGCTAACAGCAAACCTTAAATGAAGACTTATTATCAATTCATGACATTGTTTAGTATCACCCAAAAGAGTGAACAGAGCCATCTGCAGTACCTCACTGTCTTTTGCATTTTTGTCCATCATAAGCACTTTATTCCAGATGACTACAGTAAAATGTTTTGATGATTCCCACTAGTCATTTTTCATGAGATCTTATGAACATGGTTGTGCAGGTGGCCTCTTGTTCAATCTCTGACAGAATGAAATTCAGAAACTGAAAAGTTATGTATTTCAGCTAAAAGGGCAACTGGAAATCTGTAGCCCTAAATGAGGCATAATTCGCTTAACAACCACCTTCTCTAGCTTTGGAAATTCTAATCTCGATTGTGGTCATAGGTCAAGGACTATCTGTATAGTAATATAATATTATTACTGCTGATTTTAAGTATTCTGTTCAGTAAAAATTATAAACTACATGCTGCATAACCATTAAACAATAAGTAACCTTTATGGTTGATAGGATGGGAAATTTAACACTTTCTGAAACAGGAATACCACAATAATACAGACGTTTAATCTGCTTGCGAAAATTAAAAGTCGCAGTGATATAGCTTGACTGAATTCAAAATTCATTTTATCTATTCCACTGCAATATCTCTTACAGAGCTGCAGCGTTTGATAGGAAAATGCTGGATATATGGTACTTTTAATATCAAAGCACAGCCATTTGGAAGAGGCACTAAATATAACAATATTCACATACGGAACTATATGAAGTGAAAATAATATAGTTTTCTCCTTAGAGTGCTGCAGATGTAATGGATCAACTGTCTTTTAATCAGTTAAAAAATGGGAACAAAATTATAGATTTTCCCCCCTCCTCCTCTTGCAATCCTTTAACCTCCTATTAGTTATGAGAATTTTCACACCAATATTTAGTATAGAGAATCTTTTACCCAAATTCTAATTCCAATTCTAAACTCCAGTTAACTATATTTGCATATAATGTCAGTCTAAAAGCATCTCTTGTTTCTAATATTTAGATAGGAAGCTGACCTGCAAATTTAGGGTTATTTTGGGATGTGAAATCTCCACATCAGGAAGTAATTAGATTGGGCAAGGTTATCCTAAAAGATCCTGGAAACCCAAGAAAATTCTAGGCAGGTGAAGACTGTCAAAAGTTATTTAGCTTCTATTCACACTTTCGGAGAGATACTGCAGTCTTATTCAACAGAAAGGAAGAACAGACTGTAACTTCAGCATCACACAGCAATAAAAGAATAGCTTTAAATATAGCAATAAAACTGGATTTACCGGGCAGACCTATCACTAGATCTGTCAACTACAACAAAAGCCCTTGTCTCATCAATATCCTGAAGTTCCAAAATTGTTCCTCTCTACTCCATTGTATTCGTCTTTTAAAAGGCTGCTTTAGAAGGCATTGACAAAATGGGGAGGAAAGAAGCTTATTGTATTTTTTTTTTCATTCAGTAAGTCTTGTCTATCTCTTTCTGGCAAGGTAATTCTAACTCAGGTACTAAATCAACAATATTTTACTGCCAACTAATACAACTATGCAAGCCTGAAAACAGTTCTCAGAAAGACTCTTCTGAAGAAAGAAGCTGCTCCTCTTATTCAATTACAACAACAACAACAATAAAGTTGGAAGGGATCTTGGAGGTCATCAAGTCCAACCCCCTGTACTCTTTCTAGAAGCCATAAAGTTAGGGCTTCTAATCCAGTGAACAATCTGACTGTTTCAAAGGCAAAATTGCTTTCAAAGATGTTACTATTTTACATGTCCAAAACTCTGTTTGATGTTTCTGTATCTAAACTACCACTGTCACCTCATTTTCCCACTTTGCTATCATTATACCTAAAGGCAGAATTATAGCATCATTAGAGAACAGTGCTGTTGTCACTTTCCCCAATATGATGCCTTTCAAGTGTGGTGAAATCAATTCCACTAGTACTGTCAGGCCATTGGTTATGTTAATGTTACGGGATGTAGAATTGGGAGATGGGAGAACAGTTGTAGACAGCACAGTGGTGAATTAAGTGGCAGCTTAGCCTGTAGAAGAAATGGGGATGTACAAACACCTCAGAAGGGATGCTCCCTAGTTCCTTGGGCTATAAAGGCAATTGGGGGATGAGCACATTTTTCAGACTTGCAAGATATTGTTAATGTAACCTTACAATAAACTTAGAGACAGTACTTCCGGGTATGCTTCTTGGCTGGACTACTTTGAAAGACTGAAAGTGGGATAGATAGTCTAGACTTTGTTTATATTCCATTTTTTTCCTGTTTATGGAACAGCTTACATCAATTAAAATGTAAATTATAAAACTTATTATTTGTATGTGCCAAGCGATCCAATGAAACTAACAGGATCTCTCTACAAAGACAACTAATGTAATCTCAGTACTATATCCTGGGTGAATCCCCAATTAAAATGGATCCCAATCTGCAAGTACAAGGCTACAACTTCTTCAATCACATTCCTAGACATGGAAGATTAAAGACTCCCTTTAATTACAAGGTTCTTTCATATTCATGGGGTGTTTTTTTTTTCAATAAAGCTCATATGACTGCTTCCTTTAAGCAATCGGGAAACATCCATCACTCAAGAAGGCATTAGTCACCTCTTATAATCATAGGATCAGTTTGATTTAGTCAATTTAACTAGCCAGGAAAGATTTAGATCAAGCAAACAGGCTGTGGCCTTCATTTCTGCACATGTCTGTCTCTATCATGAAGATTCTACAAGTTAAAAAGAATCCATATAAATATACTGTACTTCCCTGTTGACTGTCCCAATGTTGGTGTCCAGGTTGAGATGAATTCAACTGGCGTTGTTTGCTACTATTGATGATTTTTTTTCCCTGTAACAAACAGATTATAACCTACCAACATAGTTGCCTCTGTTCGTTATTACTCCAGTATTTGCTTGTAGACTATGCTCCTTTCCATCACACCATTTCCATGACTCATTTCATCAATACTAAGCTATTATTTAATCAGATCAGAAATCTATGGCAGCATCTCTCTTGTTGTTGTTGTTGACAAACAGGGGATGCTATGTTTTCACACCTAGTAATCAGATAATCTCCTTCCAGACAGGTTCCACCTGAAATCTTTGGGTCCTGCAGGTTTTAGCAGCCCTGATCTTGGAAAAGAAACTAGCAAGAGGAAGTGACTTGCAGCACTTCTTCTAAGGAGTGTTGGTATTGTTGCCCAGGCAAATTAGGAAAGCACCAAGTTTGGGAAGGTTGCACTAAGACTGGATAATCCAATTCCATTCAGCCAATGAAATCATTGGATAGTTCGTTGTATGAGCATCACATTTCACATTTCATATTTTACATTGAAATTAGGAAAGTAAAATGGAGCACATGTGCTTGCCTTGAGTTACTAGAAGAAATGTGTGGTTAAAAATGGAGTAATAAATAGATTTTACAAGCAAGGCTATAAATATGTCTTTTTCCAGCTTTGAGAGTTGTCATAAAATTTGGTACATGTTGCAAACCAAGGGAAGTAATTGTAAAGCATCTCAATGAACTGTCCCAAATTAAAAATCCCTAAATTCATTTCAAAAGCACTAAAAATCATCTATAAAGGGGGTCTTGTTTTGGTTTTGATGGCTTCCTTTAAAAATGCAAGTCCTGTGTGATTAAGTTTTCTGGATTGCATAGATGCCTCCCTTTTGTCACAGAATTAATGATAAAAAATATAAAAGATTATAAACTAAAATAAGTAGAGATTACTGCAAGTCACTCTCTCTCAGCCCAACACACTTCACAGGATTGTTGTGAGGAAAACAGGAGTTTTCCTGTTGGATATGTTTGCCAGCTTTAGTTATGAAAATCAAAGGCACGGGTATAGAGTGGGAAGAATCTGGCTTGTTAATAGCACTTGCAAAAGAGATCTTGGAACAGTAGCTGTTTCCATATTGATACAAGTCATTGAATATGTTCAAGTATAGACTACACAGCCATTTGTTTGGAATGCATTAATTTGGATTCCTGAACTAAATAAGGGATTCTGTGGCTAAATTTTCTACATGATTCTACTTCATTTTATTTAGTAAAGTAAGCTTAGTTGAAAAAAGTAATTACACACATGACCAAAACATGGTATAATTTCACACTTTTTCAGGGATATTCAATATTCTATCTTCTACATTCTCAACAATTTTCATTTTTACTCAAATGTATTAATTTAAAGAAAGATTTGAACTTTGTGACATTCTACAACAGAATTATTCGTGAATTGGAAAGTACTGATTCTCAATATCTATGGATATACAGTATATATGGGTATATGTTGCCAAATGCACGTTTTTGCTACACCAAAAACAAATGCAAACATCCAGTAAGTGAACTGTACCATTTTAATATGGAACTTTTTTTGAACTAATAATTACATAGGAGGAAATCAATTTGCTATATGATCCTCACTTGCAACTCAAAGGTGAACCACACAAAAGTCACAGCAGATGGCTGTCCTAGGCTAGTTTTATTTGATCCTGGAAAAGTTAAATGTAATTTGTCCTGGTTAGATGGAGATCAGCAGGAAATTCCAGGATGATAAAGTCAACCAGAAAGTCAAAACAAACAAACAAACAAGGAAAAAGACAGTGGAAAACCTCTTCCAAGAAAACAACATGAACTTGTTCATGCAAATCATGAGGAGCCTAGTCTGACTCAAGGGAAACCTGCTTATATCACAGCATGAGTTTCAGGAGGAAAAAAGGAAAGGTGTTCTGCTCTTTCCTCAAGACCAACCTTTGCTAGGCTAAAAGAACAAGATAGAAGATGATATGAAATGTGCTTCACTTCTGGAGGTTACGATTCATTGGCAATCACAATTAACAGTACCAAGCTACAATGGGGCAACAGATGCCATCAAATAAAGTAGCTCTCTATATTTCTGTAGCCTCAAGTTTTGACATGCTATGCAAAGATGTGAACATTTATTGGTAAAAGGTAGAGTGAGTGGGGAAAAAAAGAAAAAAATTCTGTCCTTTTAATTCTTAAATACTTTCATATGTCTCAGGAAGGGTGTGGTTTTTTTTTAATCATAACATACATTCTCCAAATCTTAACCATTTTTTCTATGCTTCAGAGCTCGAGAAGACCAATTTTCCCTTTATGTAATTTACTACACTTTCTTTTCAATCAGTTCATACATTCTTTTCAGGGAACAAAAATATTTTTTCTTTTAATTTAATGTGAACCCAAGCATAGCAACAAGCCAGGTTTTTAAAGCTAGTAGAGTCTATTATTCAGGGAAATGATGTCCCAGAGGATGAGGGCTACAAGAAAAGGCTCTCCTCTGGGTACCTGCCAGGTGACATTCTCTACCAGAAGAGACCCAGAGCATACCTTTCCTGTTGGATCTTATACAATGGGTAGATACAACTGGAGAGAGACGGTCCCATGCCATGAATGTTATTTAAGCAACATGTGTTAGCAATTGCATTGTTGTTTTACTAATGGTTCATTGCTGAGGTTGAATATCACCCTATTTTTGTTTTTCTTTTAAATGCCTCCCATATTATTGGGAAAACAGATTTATAAAAATTTAAATAAAAGAGCACTAGGGTCAGCAAGACAATTATTGTCTGGCAGACAGCCATCTGCCTCCCTGGCCAGTATGGAAAGAAGCAACTATCTCGTTGTTGCCATGCTGGTAGTTCAATGCTCAGAACTCTCAAGTAGGATGTTTCTGTAAGTCTACAGGACAGTTTCTGTTACTCTCAAAAGAAACTATATATGCTTGAATTATATGAGGGCCTTCTAAGAAAACATCTTGCTTAGAGGGAAAGGGAAAAAAACCAAGTAACCTGGTGAGCTGTTACTCCTGAACATCCATGCTCCTGCTTCCCCAATTATCTCCAAAAGGACTTCTGGAGAATCAACTTGCCCTGAGAAGGCAAGAAACAGATTCTGTTCTTCAAGCCCTGAAGAACAGAAAACAGCAGGAGACCAGAAGAGATGAAAGGAAAGAGACCTCCCGAACAAAGAATGCACACCTTAACAACCTGAAAGGCAGTGGTGGGATTCAGCCGGTTCACACCACTTTGGCAGAACCGGTATCTAATTTTTTGTTGCCCAGGCCCAGAATGGACTTCCGGAAGTGGCATCCACACAGAGAACCGGTTGTTCACATATTTGAATCCCACCACTGCTGAAAGGTATGTATATTTTCATCCATTTGAACCAACTACCATCATCTCATTTGCCTATTATCTTCCCTGTCCAGATCCTTTCCTTGTATGTAGTACCTTTTAGAGCAGTGTTTCTCAACCTTGACAATTTTAAGGCATGTGGACTTCAACTCCCAGAATTCCACAGCCAGCATTGCTGGCTGTGGAATTCTGGGAGTTGAAGTCCACATGCCTTAAAATTGTCAAGGTTGAGAAACACTGTTTTAGAGTATTAAGTCTGAGGGCAGCAATTGCCTAAGAATTATATTGGGGGTTGGATTTTTTTATGGGTTTATGTTTATGTTGTGATTTTTTAATGTTGGGAGCTCCCTGGAGTCCCCTATGTGTGAGCTGGGCCACAATATAAATGTCCTTAACAAATAAATTTAATAAATGAACTGCTGATTAATTTCAATTAATTTCTGATACCTTTTTACTTTAGTCAAAGAACAGGCAGCTGAAAAATAAATATGTCCTTTCAGATCTCCTATAACCCATAAAACCAAAACATCTTATTCAAGATTAATATTTCTTATATACCTAAAAAAAAAAGAGAGATTCTACAATCATGCCAATTACGTATCAGTGGACTAGCCATTGTGCCCTTACCCGTTGTGCACGTTCTTTCAAATCTTGATCTTGAGCCAGTAAGGACTGCAGTTTCTTCTGGACATCTAAAAGTTTCTCAGGATTGATTCTGGAAGAGTGGAGAGTCATAGAGAAAACAGGTAAACCACAGAAATGTTCTCCTATCTTCTCCAAAAGGCCTACAAAGACTTATCTCCTGTTCATAGAAGAAATATTTCTTCATCTGAGGAATATTGTTCTACTGTGAACAATATACAGCTGAAATCATATCAGGCATGCAGACTATTCTCTTAAAATTAATAATGGAAGCAACAAAAAGCTGCAACTCCATCCTTTTACCCAGAAAACAATTTGAACTGAAAGAGAAAATCATTCTTCCAAGATAAAACCACAGAATTAACATTATATATCTTCTTCTACTTATAAAAAGATAAAAGACTGAGCTCCTATGAAGGAAAGAGCTGAATATTTAACAGCAATTTTTCATACTGAGGTTTCTCATCAGAGAATTTTTCTTTTAAGCAGTTAAAAATATTTTCACTAGAATGTTTCTAAACCTGAAAAATCTCAACAGAACTCCAAATTCACAAACATAACTGTGCACACACAAATGGAAAGTGGTTCTCCATCGAAGAATCAGGGGATAAGTCAGTTCAACAACACAACGCCCCACTATAGCCTTATAAATAATATTTGCTTCAACAGAATTTCTAGCTGGCCGTCTATTCCAGGTTAAACCTGCTTTTTGCCATTTCAGTGACCCAAAGCAAGCGTTCACTTGCAAACAAAAAACTGGTTCTAGATGACTTTATAGAATCTGTGCCAAAAACAAACATACTAAATCATTCGAATGCCAACTCTTTATGTGTGCATAGAGCACTAAAAAATATGGAATGAAGATTTCTAAGAACGGGAAGCAGCCACCTTATTTTTTAATAGTACAGGGAGTCCTCGACTTAGGACCACAATTGAGCCCAAAATTTATGCTGCTAAATGAGAAATTTATTAAGTTAGTTTTGCCCCATTTTACATCTTTTCTTTGCCACATTTGTTAAGTGAATCACTGCAGTTGTTAAACTAGTAACACCATTGTTAAGTGAATCTGGCTTTCCCACTGTTTTCCAGAAGGTAGTGATCACGTGATCACGGAACACTGCAACTGTCATAAATGTGAACTAGTTGTCAAGCATCTGAATGTAAATCACATGACCATAAGGCTGCTACAATGGTCATAAGTGTGAAAAATGGTCACAAGTCACTTTTTTCAGTGCTACTGTAATTTTGAATGGTCATCAAACGAACTGTTGTAAGTCGAGGACTACATGGAATTATTTTGAGCAACTGCAGCTTCTTTCTAGTTTCTAGGAGGTCTGACATCCCTTGGACAAAAATCCTTCAGGAACTATGTAAAAAATCTTAACATAAGGATCCAACCATCCAACACCAGCATTTGGGATTATCCACCTTTAAAAAAGTAAAGTTTCAAGCAGATACACCAAAAGGTTTGATTTGTTTGGATTATTATATTTTAAAAATCCAAGACACACAAGCAACTTAGACCAGGGGTCCCCAACCTCCGGTCTGTGGACCGGTACCGGGCCACAGCATGCCAGCAACTGATCCACACAAACAAGCAAAGCCCCATCCACGGGATGCAGACAGCACACAAAACCACGCACCTGCCGGTCCACGGGAAAACCTTTCTCCACGGAACCAGTCCCTGGTGCCCAAAAGGTTGGGGACCTCTGACTTAGATTACAAAGAGAAGAAGTACCTGATTCTTTACTTTTTAACCTCAGAAATGTATTTACTTAAGCAGCTGGAGAATTTAAGCCTCTTGTCTCACCCCTAATTCCTCCCTCGGACCTCACTTTCTTGCATTGTAAATAGTCTCCCCTTATACTCCACTATGTAATTTCCTAAACATTTTCTATCTCACATCCATATTCAAAGTCTAAAACCAAAATCCAGTGCAACCAGCAACTGATCAGCAAGGCCAAGATGGACACATCAAGTTTTATAAAAGCCTTGCATCCAAGCCAGCTCCCCAACCTTGAAAATTCATCTCAAAAAGATGCCATACAATTCCCTTATCGTTCTCTTCTCCCACTTTTAGAATGTGAATACTATATATTTACCCCACTAGCTCTTTTTTATCATTTACAACCTTTGAAAAGAAGATGGCTTTAGCCAGACTTAGGATACAATATTCTTATGTATTCAAACAATCCTGGATTATTAGTTTCACGGCAAAAATAAGCATAGCAAGCCACAGCTCTGTTATTTAAACGGCTTTTGAAAATAATTAAATTCCTTTAAGAAGACAAAAAGGAGCCATTTACAAGAATCTGCAAGCTTCACTGCACTCCCACTTTATCATCCATGATTTAAAGCACTGTAAACAACATTATCAGAAGTGAACAGCTACTTCAGTGCAGCATATGAACTAATTTTTATGCATATTGAGCTACTGGATATTAGGTAGCAAATGGCAATTAGTTTTGTATGCATGAAGGTATAAAGCTGATGTCATTAGAAGTAAAGCAGGAGACTACTGGTGCTATCAACTGAGCTTTGCTTGGAGGAAAAAGGCTAAAATAGCATTAATGCTATAAATTTAACACAGCCCTATTTCAGGAGAGCATTTTAATATAGCAGTATAGGAACTGTGTACTACAGCCACTATTACCAAATGTTCAATTTTTCAACGATTGGAGTATATTTATTTCAAAAAGTATTATATTTCAATAATAGATTTTAAAAGCACATGTGGGTGTTTGGCAGGAGTTAATAGTGGCAGTAGCCATTTTTTTCTCTCCAATTTTATTTCTTTGGCTAATGGTACCCATTTTTAAAAAGAAAAATATATTACTGATGTTAATGTTACACACGCCATATACACCTTCCACACAGCGTCCAAATCATCTCACATTTCATGTAATTTTGCTACTGACAGAGTTCACTGTCTCAGCTCTATCTTTGCTAAACAGAGTAAGTGTTGGCAGATCACATCATTTTGCTTGGAAAAAAGGTAAAATTGCACAGAAAGGTCAGGCTGTATTTACAGACCTCCATTTCTCCAAAAATTTGAAATAATGGAAGAGCGTTTTCTCTATTTGCTTTCCCAGGAAATAAGATGATTTGAAATGTTCATGTTATTTGTAAAAAATAAATGATGGAATGTGTTGCCAATGGATACTCTCATTGTGCTCTGCATCATTTTTAAGTTTAAAAATCTTTTTTACAAAGAAAAAAAACCCGGCCTCACAGGAAAGAAATCGCTTTTGGTTTCAAACGCATAACTAAGTTATATATAAACTGGAAAAGAACTTACTTGATATTGCTGACAGGAACTTTTTTCTGTGACAGCTGCTGAATCATGCCATTTTCTTCTGAAGGAAGCAAAACGAGGAGAGCTTCACCACCTTCTTTGTATCTATGTAACGGGGGGGAAAAGAGCATTTTTTTTTTCTTCAAATCCGAGCTTTCCAGAAAGTAATTACAAGCAGTCCTCAACTTATGGTCATAACTGAGCCCAAAATTTCCACTGCTAAGTGACACAGTCATTAAGTGTGTTTTGCCTCATTTTAGGCCCTTTCCTGCCACAGTTGTTCAGTGAATCACTGCAGTTGTTAAGTTAGTAACCTGGTTGTTAGCGAATCTGGCTTCCCGGTTGACTTTGCTTGTCATAAGGCCGCAAAAGGTGATCAGATGACTGAGACACCGCAACCCATCATAAATACATGCCAGTTTCCAAGCATCCGAATTTTAATCACATGACCATAGGGATGATGCAATGGGCAGTGCTGTTGTAACTTCAAACAGTACTAACAAATGGTTGTAACTCAAGGACCACCTTGTTCCCAGCATTTCTGGGAGGTGCAAATGGGAGCTTCACAGTCAAGCTCTTTTTGCAGAAAAGAATTGAAGGATGGAGGATACCACAAAGCCTGCTGCAATCTCAGCTGACACCATTTTAATTTTGTGTTTGTTTTGTTTTAAAAATTCTGCCTGTTCCTCTACATGTTAAATGAGTAACATCAGTGCATTTTGTTCATTTTCTTCCACCTGAACTCGCCATTACCAAGAATATGCTCTACTGAAGGCCTTCCATTGGTCTGATTTTAAAACATGTATACTAGAAATCAGTTTAGCTCTCAGGAATAACTGGTTCTCCCCTTCAGCCTCCTTGCTGGAGGGGGAAAAAAACAGACCATCTTGCCCAATTCTACCTCTAGTTCCACCTCCAAATCTCCTTAATCCCATTTATGAGATCCCATTTCATAGCCCCTGAGAAAACAAAGGGCATGACAGAAAAAAGATTGCACATTGATGTAAACCAAAGGTGTCCAAACTTGGCAACTTTAAGACTTTGGACTTCAACTCCCAGAATTCATTGCTGGCCAAGGTTGAAAATCCTTGATTTAAACCAACCAAAAAACCAAAAATTGTTCCTGCCAAACAAGTCAGGCTTTTCAGCCAAGAATGAAGATTCCTATTCTGGCTATTAAAAGGATGCAACAATTCAAGACATTGGAATCAAAAATCATGGTAAGTTATATGGTTTGTTTAGCAGAAGCAAAGCAGAGCAATAAACTGCAATGCACCAAGACTCAACGTATTCATAATACCAAGATCCTGGATTATTGCAGGCAGACAGAACATAGTTGAGATGCCTTGTTAAATCTGTGGGTTTTTTCAGAGAAAAAAGAAATGAACAAGATACTAAATCATTCTTTTCCTATCCCTGAGCACCACCAAGGCCTAGGGCAACATTCCTCTTTTCTCTGATCAATGAAATTTGATATTTGGAAATCAATGAACCCTATTGCTGTCACCCAACCATAATAGCATCAATTGTTCTGTTACTCTTGCGAATAGCAAATGCTTGTTAGGTTTTCTTTAGAAAATGTACTAGTCAATGACTATATTTGTGGTATATTCACAAACATATCTACTCAAACTGTAAGCCAAAGAGACAAAGAGCATTTTGTGGCACACAAAATGTAGAGGAACATATATGATTCTCCATTCTCCAAGCAAAGAACAGTACATTTGGAATTTAAGGAATGGATGAAGATCCTCTGCTTCATGCTCAAAATCGCTCAAAAGCTGTGCTTATTATTTTGTAATATGTAAAACATGCATAAATATTATTGTATAATTGTTCAATCCAATAAACGGCAACCGTGTGCTTCCAATAACAACCTCACAAATATTATTACATGAAAATCTAAACTAGGTTGTTTTTAATCTATATAACCCAATGTAGAGGTTATTCTGTAGAGATCCCACCCTAAGAATTAAAGAAATTGTAATGCCCTAAGCAATGTTTCTTAACCTTCACAACTTTAAGATGTGCAAACCTCAATTTCCAGCATGCAGGCTAGAGAATTCTGGGAATTGAACTACACACAGCTTTAAAATTTGTTAATCCCTCAGGCCACAGCTACATTCATTATAGACAGTTTATCCATTAATGTTCTAAAAGACTTAATCAGACTGAGTAGTATCCTTGAATACATCTAACCAATGGTCATGGAATCTTGCTGACTGCCAGATTTCCTTCTTTGTAGTCATGTCTAATCTAAACGCTTTGATTAATAGCCTTATTTAAAGGAAGAATAAGAGAATTCCAAAGAGAATCTTACTTCAGATGACAGTATGACACACCATTATATAGGTAGCTGATTACTGCAAAGCTCATCGGTTACCTACCACATTTTCATTACCAAAATTAGATATTTTTTTTCTTGTAGTGAAAGGATAGTCTGCATCTACTCATTGTTTTGGTAGCCACTAGTCTTTTTTATCAGTGTGAGAAATAATGTATACACTCTTTATCATTCTCTGCTTCTTTTGAGATTCAGAACATACCATTTTTAAAAAATTCTCATGCTATTCACTTCTATACCAACAAATATTTTTGTTGTTGTTATTTAGGCACAATGGCTAACAAACGCTGTTTCATGCTTACCAAGCTAGGCATAATGGCTGAATGCAGCATCCCAATTTAATCTACTTGGAAGAAATCAGACACTAAAACTGAAACACATCATGACTTCATTCTCTAATTGCTTGTGGGTTCAAAATCAGATTTAGCTATGCTAAGCTAAATTTTCTAGTTACATCCCAGCAAATAAAGCTTGCATCAGTTGCAAGCCAGCATGTTTGCTGTCAGGCTGAGTGCAATGTATAAACCGGGCACTGAGACTTAGGTATATGTGTAAAGCATTTAAAGTATGTTGTCATTTGTTGGCAAAAAAACCCCAAAACATGAATGTGACTTTCCAAAAATGAAAACTAACTGCTGTCCTCTAGTGGCACTGTATTTTGTTTTATATCAATTAAAATAAACCTCATGGAGGAAAATTCTGAACCAGATGGCTGCAAATATTTCTGCATGAAGACACTTATAGTTCTACTATTTTGATGTTGTAATATATGTTATCAAATGAGCTTTCCACAAGATAAAGCTTATGATCTCTCTAGCAACACCAATCCTCTTATATCCTTCTTAAAAAGGATCTGAACATAAGATATTGCCTAATTTAACTTCATATTTTACTCCTATTTGATCAAACAAAATTATTTCACAAGAACTGAAGCTAGGAAATTACTTTTTCGCATTTCAATGTGTAGTTCAGGTCAAGTGAAAGCTAAACCAAAGACTTGTCAGAAATTAATTTTATATTTTGTTTGGATTTCTGATACTTTATGTACAGTTCTTCTTAAGCAGAAATAAGCCAACTGGCACTCATGGGTTCCAATGTACCTATTAAAGTTGCCATGGTACCTGCAGGGTTACAAACTCTATTTGGTTTTAACTTTTTTTCTGATTTCTCTTAAAATAATGTATGAGAAATGGACAGGATGGGGGATACTTCTAGAGCTCATAGGGTTTATTAGAAAACAGCAGTGGTAGATGGTGGAGCCTCAGTGCTTCAGCTGAAAATGTATCACCCTCTTGGAGTGATAGAAGGGATGAGCAGAGTACCCCTACTACTTTGCCTTTTAGAATAAATGGCTCTATCATTACCCAGTTTGTGCCCATAATATCTATTTTAAGTGCCATTTTGGAAACAGACAGATTCCCTTCATTATGAGAGACCCATGGCATGCTTTCAAATTTCCCAGTGTGCCCACTGGTCCAAAAATATTGATGTCAACTTTACAAGAAACCTGTCTGCAGCCATTTCCTTCGTTCTAAGTTGCCACAGGATTGGGAGGGGGATGGAGGATTTCTACTAGTCAAAACATTTTACTGTCCCGTGGGAACCAAGGTCATTTCTGTCAGTTAGCTTAAGCATTTAGTTAGAAAGACCGCAAAACTCTTCTATTGGGAAATGTAGCTGATTGCATAGCTCTGGGGTGGGAAGTTCAACTTTGTGATATTGTTGCTTCTGAAGGGAACTTCAGACTTGGTTTCACTTTTGACCGTGCCGATACTACGTAACCAATAAACATGTTTTTGAGGAAATCTCAAGCCTTGGAGTTCTGATTTATTTGGTCTTGTCTATCGGAACCTTGACAATTGGATTTCTTTGAGACAAAACTTTGTTCATGAGCCAAAACATGCTAAACAGTGTTAGAAATCCAGTGGATTCATACTGGATAAACATTAACAATGGCAATGCAGAAAATATTTAAGATAAAATATTAATGAAACCTGAAACTTTTCTTTTAGGTATATGGAAAAAGCCAACTGAAAAACAATTTGGGGTGCTATTCCTACACATGGTGATGGCTGTGAAGATTGTACTTGCCAAACACTGAAAAGAAAAAGGGATGCCGACTGTTCAAGAATGGATTTTGAAATTGACTGAATTAGCAGAGATGGTGAAATTAACTGCTTTGATTAGAGATAATGGACTGGGCAGCTTTATAAGAGACTAGAAACCATTTGTGGACTTTCTACGCGCTAAGTACAACAACAGATGGTTAACAGAGGGATTTGAAGATTAGTACAATGTTTGGCTTAACCTGTTGACTTTTTTTTCTTTTATATATATATATGTATTTGCAAAAGGGGAGGAGAATTTACTGCTTTCTCTTTTTTTTCAGCACCCAGCCAGGGTGGATCCTACATGTTAAATGTTAGATTTATTTGATCACTTTTTCCTCTTTTTTTTGTATACTATTTTTTTCTTTTTTGTTATTGTTAGTGTTCAATGTTTGCTTTTGTTTTGTTTCATTTTGTTTTGTTTTGTATTTTATTTTTTATGATAAAACAATAAATAATATATAAATATATGAAAAAAATCCAGTGGGTTCTTTTACTATTAACTATTTAATTAATTAGTTTAATTAATTAGCTCAGTATTTATTTAATTAGATATAGTTGTATCTGGAGGATAAATTGGTAGGCATCAGCAACCTCTCTAGTCCCTCAGAATATTAATTTTTAAAAAATCAGAACAAGAAACCTGGCAGCCATTATGGAAAATATTCACCCGCCCAGGGGAGGGGGGGGCACCAGTTTAATGTAGGGTCTGGATGTGTACCATATCTAAGCTCCAGAGTTTAGAGAGGACTGAAGGAGAAGCATGTGTATATTTCCCCAGACTTAGAACATTTCTGAAAGTGTTAGATGATGTACTTATTTCTTGCCTCCTTCACTGTTTCCATCTGACTAGTTGCCCAATAAAGCTTCTGCAGCTGCCAGAGATCTGACACTGAGGAAGGGGACTTGGCAGAGGGTAAAGAGATGGAGGATTTGATGACTGAAGAAAGAGGTACTAAGACAGCCTTCTCTCTTGCCTCTCAGCTCCTATACTGGAAAATGCTGTTGAAGACAATCCTGAAATTGGCTAGCTTTAGCCAATAAACAACATTCAGACATGGGGACTGAAGGGAGGAGGCCGGAAGTGCTCCTCATTCCTGTCATTGTGTTCCCAGAGAAAGAAGCTCTAATTGCCACTGAAACCCAGTAACAGGGAGAACTGTCCTCCTTTCCTTTCACTCTGAATTAGACCAAATGAGGTATTGTCAGAGGGTAGGAGAAAGGACATAAACTTTCCAGATGCACATACTGTTTTTCTCTAAATTATAGTGTTTATTTTTGTAGTGCTTTTAGGTAGATAATTTGTACATTTCGAATAGATAGTGCGGCCTTGGTTTAACAAAATTATACACAGAATTCTACCCTGATAATTCCAAATGGAGCTTTTTAGAGTATCTATTTCCCTCCCTGACTCATGCAATGTTTCTCAGTATTTCCACTTCCTGGATTGCTTGTAGCCTAGGAGGGAGATTGGAAAGAAGGGAAAACTACTCTTTCCTGAGAGTCTTGAATTCTGACATATTTGTCAGGGCTATCTTCGTTAACATTCTCTAAAAGCTTCAATCCTTTCCACCAGCTATTTTACTCAGCAAATCTCTGCCTTGAGCCTTCTGGGTCTTCAACTGGAGATTTCTCCTCCACCTGTGCCTTAATACAGATGTGCCACACAAAAACAGCTCCAGGAATGTCCAGATGTTTAAATCAGGGGCTAAGCTACTCAGTCTTTAGTGTCACTCTGTCCAATTCTGGTATGTAGAAAACAAATTTTAACCTTGACCCCATTAGGGCAACTCATCTTGCCACTGATGATTAGGGGGAAAATGAGGAGAAGGATGTTACAGGAATTAAGCTGAGAACCAAAGTTTCCCCAGGACATTGTGGCAAGTAATGTCCACAAGCAACAGTCACCAAGCTTCAAGAGTAGAAAGCCAAAGGCAAAAAGGACATTACACTGTGGGAAAGAGAGGAAAAAGAAGTGGTGGAATTAAATTAAAGTGTGCTTTAATGTTAATAGAAAGCAATCAACTGTTTTAGTGGCCCCAACCTAGTGTGAGATAAAAACATTGATCTTGCCTTCAGGAACATGAGTTTTTAGCTGAATTCAAGCTTAAGCACCTCATCAAGCCATGCCAAGTTGACAATTTGGGAACTACTGCTGAGTTTTTGTTAGTAAGCCTGAGAGAAACCTCCACGATATTATCAAATTGGCCAAACTCTCCTCAAGGCAGTTTAATATTTTTTTGTATTTATTATAGTGCATAATACATTATATAATGCCTTATAAATATGTATAGTGAACTACAGTGGTACCTGAGCGATAACGTAAGTTTTAAAATAATATACTGTAAGGAAAGAGATATAAATCTATAACCTGCCCAAACAGAATTTTTGAGTAGGTGAGAAAACAAAAACAGATATAATGCATCAGAAGATAGACAAGATTTCCCAAGTGAACCTCAATAAGCTCTTCTTGGAAAATACAAAAATAAAAATATGTCAGGGCATATCTGTACCATGCACTGTGCAGAGCCAAAATAATAAAATTTTCATTGCTGTGGACAGAGACCTAAACACCACAAATATCACAGTTTTTATGGAAGGTTTATTTTTTACAAAAATATAAAACAATAAGTAAAAGCTATACTTGAGTATGGGTCGAATCATTCACAACATTTGACATATCTACCCTAGTTTTTTAGGTCTCTGGAGGATCTATATTGTCACCCTACCCTCTCAGAAACACTAGAAGCTTAATAAATAAAATACAAGGTTCTCCATTTCTAATGTATGCTGCTTATAAATCCACTCTAGCCAACCTGATCTCAGCAACATGAACCAAAAATAAGGCTTAACTTATGCTTCTTCCACAACATTTGCAAAAAAACAATGTTAAATGATAATCAAAATTCATATGCAGAACAGATACCAAGAAAATGCACCATTCAGCGTCCAAACATTATTCCAACCTTACTGAAGTTAAGCAAGTATAAACTTGCTTAAAGATCTCAATGGGAAATCAGAGCCTGATATATGAGCAATATATGAATCAAATAAATATTTTACAATATACAGCAAATATATTCCTACCTGCGTCTCATTCACTGCACTCTTAAGTCATATGGACATATCAATTTTTCTGCCATGATTAATATAAACCAGGCTATGAGAGTCCTGAGACTTGGAAATTGAATTGTGTTGGGTTTTCCTACAATTAAATATTTCACTGATAAGCTGTTTCCCTCATAAATTTAACCAAGGAGGAAAAAGAATCCAAACTTCACACTGAAGGAAAGTGTTCATTAGACTAATATTAAAAATATTAATTTACAAGGAATCAGTCACCTGTCATAATGGCTAAATACCAGTGAGAGAGGAGAAGAAATGTGACATTTAAACTACATCTTATTTGTTTATTTATTTATTTAAATCAATCAAATTTATCTGCTCCCATTTTCAGACGACTCTTACTTAAACTTAAAAGTACCAATCACACTTTTCCTTACTTTTTTTTCAGCATTGGTCATCTTTGCTGTTAAACAAACTACATGAATCTAGTCACAAACTAATAACATAATCTAATGCAGTGTTTTTCAAACTTGGCAACTTTTAAGATGTTTGGACTTCAACTCCCAGAATTCCCCAGCCAGCATTTTGAAAAACACCAATCTAATGTAATAACAGGTCTAACCTTAATATTTTTTCAGATCTATGTATAGTTTTACCTTAGCACTGAAAAGCTTTCTTCAATATATTCTAGGTATTGGGACTACAACGTCCACAACTATTAGCTAACTTGGATGGCTATCTCTGGAAGATGGAGTAACACAACCAGAGGACATCAAGTTAGGGAAAGCCACTTTATAGAACATACCTGGCTGTTCTCCCAACTCTGTGAATATATGTATTTGCATCTTCTGGGCAGTCAACCTGAATGACCCAGTTCACAGCAGGGAAGTCTGTAAAAAAAACATTTGAAATCCAGTCACATACAAATATTTTCTATGCTAGCAGCATAATTCCATATGAGTTTTGCACTCCAGCTCTATTTTACTGGCACTGCATTGAAAGAGACTGTTCACAAAGTACAATTAATCACATATTCTAGCTACATATATCTGACAGATAGGACTAAAATTAATAGAAGCTTCATTTTGCTAAATAATGAAAGGGGGCATAATTTTAAATTTGGTATGGAGAGAGAAATCATTTGCATTTTACAAATTGAAAAGTAAAACTGGCCATTTATGATTTTAAACCAGCAGTTTTCAATGCATGCATAGCTCAGAAGTAATTCAATTTGTATTTCGGCTAACTTTTAATACAAATAAATTATCCATACTTGATCTCTAGCTCCAGATATCAAAGGCATTGTACACATCTTATTTGAATGCCAATTATATGCCCCAGCAAGGACCAGTATTTAGAATCTTTACTTGACAAAAAGTATCTATTAGAATCTCAATAACAGGGTGTCTATAAATATATAGCCAGCCACGAGAATTACCAAGTTTATAATTAAAATTATTCAGCTGAGAGCTCATTTCATAGAACAGATTGAGGTCACATGCACAGGAAAGGTGATGCACTTATCTGAATTTTCTTTGTTCCATACTTTGCTATATTTATTGCCTACTTTATTTATTTATTGCCTGCTATATTTATTGCCTATTTTATCCTTCTGTTAATTTTACACTCTGTTGTGTCTTGGTATGGTCAATAAATTAATTAACTATACTTAGATACAAGGTTGGAAAAATCAACAAATACAAATCCTAAACCTATAGAAATGTGGACAGGGTGCTTTCTGAATTAAGGAACACATGGTTCTGTTCTTTCCTAATTCCTCCTCTTGCTTGGCTGACCTCCTGGATTTTCACCTGAATCTTGCTTAGCAGGGAATGAGCTACAGCAGGACTTGAAGCAATGGGGGCATGACCGTGGAGGAAGCAGCAGGAGAGGAGAGGACACAGGCAAAGGACACAGGCAATAAAAGCATAGAGACTAGCATCACAGGTCTGTTGCTGTAGAACATGTTCTCCGCTCAGCCTCAACCAGCTGGACCTTGGTCTCTTCCTTAAATGATTAATTTAACAAATGATTTTCAAGAACAGGGCCAAACCGATTAGATAACTCCCCTGAATGTGGAGGAATGCAAAGCTATTTACCTAGCCCACGAGCTGCAAGATCCGTAGCAAAAAGAACTGCCGATTTCTTGCGCAAAAAATCTTGATATACTTCCATTCTTTTCATCTGTTGTTGTTTGCCATGAAGAGCTAGTATAGGGAGACCCGGACGAAGGCGACAAAATACTCTAAACAAGTACTGAACCTAGAAACCAATAATAATTTCAATGCTAAGTTCCAAGAGCAAGACTAGTTGATATTACACATATATTTCATGGTAGGCCAGCATTACCTAACCGGTCTTGGCTAAGCTAGAAAAGCTAAATAGGATCAGACCCGGTTAACAGTATCATGGAAGAAAAAAACTCAGGGTGGTGGGCTAGATTGGGATGTTAAAAGCTATCCCAAAAGATGATATATAATTGAATGCTTAGGAAGAAGCAGCTTTCTCTAGTCTTTAGTACTATTTTAAAACAGGTGGAAGAGCCACTTTTGCTACCTCAGCTAGCTAGACACAGGGATACAAAGCTTTGCAAATGGAAAAAGCCAGAGATCTGCAAAATGGAAAAATCCAGAGGAAAAGGCATGCTAAGGTTTCATGTCTCCCAAAAGAAAAAACAGAAAAATATCCTTTCCTCCTGGAGTTTTCATATCATTTTTATCATGCAGCAATTTTCACAAAATTACCATGAGAATTAAAAAACCAAACCACAATGCTTCCTAAAAACGAATGCTATGGAAAACCCAGGCGCATGATTAGAATTTACAATTCTGAAATCTCATTAAGTCTCATTTAATTCAGCTAATCTATCTGTTTCTGCCCCTGGACACAGCATCTTGCAAGGTAGTCAATTGCCAGGCCTTTTGTCACCATAATCTTTTCAGTTGTGGACAGATTTATAGCTAGATTTATGGCTACATCCAACAGACTTGCTGTTTTAAATTTCATGATATCTGAAAAAAACGATCTTGCCACAATTTAGATGGAATTATTCCCAAAAAAATAACCTTTTTATAAATAAACCCACCCTTTAATCTAAAGGCATGTCATTTTAAAGCCACGTGCTTACTTAAAGGCACACTCACAAGACATCAAATCAGGAAAAGCATCTTCCTTTCCTCACAATATAATAAAATGCTTGGATGACAATGTTTGCTACGATATGTTTGGTCCATTTATAAACAAAGCATGCATTTCGCTGAATACAATACAAAAATGTCTAAAGCAGTCCAGCTGGAGTACTCGCCTCTACCTGCATGCCAAATTTCTCTTTGCTTGGATACTTAACTGCTAACTTTTATAAAGCTGTTTTGATAAATAACGTAATTAGGTTATAGCCCTGACAGTCTCTCCAGCCTCAGGGATTCAGCAGCCAAACAATTTACATGCTTTCATCAGCTTTGCTTGTTTTACAATATTCTAACTTTCTGATTACAGGTAGTCCTTGACTTACAACCACAATTGAGCCCAAAATTTCTGTTGCTAGTGAGACAATTAAATGAGTTTTGCCCCATTTTACAATCTTTCTTGCCACAGTTGTTAAGTAGAATCACTGCAGTTGTTAAGTTAGTAACATGGTTGTTAAGTGAATCTGGCTTCCCCACTGACTTTGCTTGTCAGAAGGTCACAAAAGGTGATCGCATGACCCCTGGACACTTGCAACTGTCATAAATATGAGTCAGTTGCCAAGCCTCCAAATTTTGATCAATGTGATCGTGGGGATGCTGCAATGTGTGAAACACTCACATAGGTCTCTTTTTTCAGTGCCATTGTTAACTTTGAACGGTCACTAAACAAGCTGTTGTAAGTCGAGGACTACTTGTACTGTAAAATATATTGGTGGGTAATTTATGATGCAGCAGCCTGCCTGACTGTTACCCATTTGATTTTTATGAATTATAACGAACACGGTTCTTTATAAATTGTAGGAGATGGGATTATGTAATACCTCTTTACAGCTTGCAAAAAATACAATACTCTTCTTATTCAGGTGAGTTTTCAGAAAAGAGTACAACATATTGACTTTCTGGTGCAGTTCACAAACAATGTAGTTCTGTTCCAAAGTTGCTGGAGTACTAAAAGTACCAGAGAAGGAGAAATAAACAACAGATAAAAACATCAGAGGGGGGAAAAACAACAAAAAACAAGCAATATATGTTCAAGTAAACATGTGCCTCAAAGCATTATCTAAGTAAAACCGGATGTCCAACATTTTCCAAGCTAGAGGGCATCCTTTGTTTTTGCAGGGCATTTGCAGGAGACCCTATTCTCAAGGGCCAAGGCAAAATATAAATGTCACTTTGTTTAGTTACACTTATCATTTACATGTAATTAAAATTAAATATAGGTCTTCAAATCACTGATGCTAGGTTATTTTAGGAAATGCCTCTCCCCAGTTACATCTACCCATCCCATCGGGTCAAGGAGGAGCATGCTGCAAGTCCTGTCTAGTAAGCAGCTCCATCTAGCAGGAGCCAGATGGTACATCTTTTCCGCTGTGGTTCCTACTCTTTGAAATACCATCTCCCCTTCAGGGTCTACAACAACTCGCCATGGCCAACTCATCGCAGCCAACTCGCCACAAGACAACTCGCCATGGCCAACTCATTGCGGGACAACTCGCCATGGCCAACTCACCACGGCCAATTTGCCATGGAACAACTCACTGCGGGACAACTCACTGCGGGACAACTCACCATGGCCAACTTGCCATGGGACAACTCCCCAGGGACAACTCACTGCGGGACAACACGACACAGGACAAGAACTACACTAATATGAAAGAAATAGTGGAACAGAATCATTAAAGAAAGGATGCCAAAAGGAGGGACAATATGAAATGTGAATGACAAAAATTAAAATATTTTTAAAATTATTTTAAATAATGAAATTGAATTGTTGAATTGTCCTGTGGCGAGTTGGCTGCAGCAAGTTGGCTATGGCGAGCTGTCCCATTCCGCCAGCTCAGGTAAGGTTAGTTCTATCTCTGTTAGCCTTTCAGAAGTCCCTTAAAACATGTTTTTTCATCGACCTTGAAGGTCCAGTGGAGCATGCAAGGTGGTTATATGATGTCAATTTACCGTTTTACCCCCACTATCTTTCTTTTTTTATGTCTGAGCATTTGGTTTTTAATTGTTATTACATTTGTATGCGTGGTGGTGTTTTCTGAGATGGGCAACTGTATAATATATTTTGGAACCAAAAAAAGGGAATAAGTGGCAACTGCTCCTCCCTAATCCAGGCTAAAGTTCAGAGCAAGGAAGTGGGAAGTGAAAAGATAACTTGTTCACCCCAGAAATCAATCCCTTTTACAGGACAAGCCATAAGGACAGCATTCACAGGACCTGAAGAACTTGAAAAAGCTTGCAAGAAAATTTGTTGTAATCCTAAAGTTGTAATCCTTAAAACACACACACAGAACTCTACATTATGTTGTCTGCTATTGCAATTCTTTTTAATTCAACTGCTGGCAGCTATCTAGTAATTGGACATCAAATTGTCTGGTCAACCCCAAACCTTTGAGAAATAAAGACTTAAGAGATAAAATCAAATATTACTTGGGCTGCTTCCAATAGTCGCACTGTTAGTCGGTCTTGTCTCTTTTAAATCAACTATTTTATACATTTACTTTAGCTTGCAGCTCTCCGCCCAAAGTCCAAAAGTTATATATTACAGTGATTTCTTGTATACACGGTTGTTGAAATTAAAAAGCAAGTACTGAAACAAAGATATCCTGGATGTGCCCCCTCCAATTTACTGGCCTGCTTTATTCTAAGCCCAAGACTGGAAACTCCCAGACTACACCATGCAACAAGTAGGTTCCGAATGGAGAAAAACAATTCAATACCAAAAACACTCATATTTCTTTAAAGACCACATAAGCTGAGCTCCAACCTGAACTTTGCTTTTTCATGCACCCAGATGTATTCTGGATCCTTCAAGCTCAACCGAGCAAGGTCCTTCACAGATTTGGTCTGCGTGGCTGAGAAAAGCAGGGTCTGCCGTTTTTTGGGAAGGTTCTCTATAATTGCATTCATGGTATCAGCGAAGCCCATATCCAGAATTCTATCAGCTTCATCAAGGACTAGAATGAGAAAAACAGGTTGGGGGAAATCGGACTTTTTTAAAAAAAAGTTTTAGTAGTTAAATAAAACACTTTGTTTGTTTATTTGTTTGTTTATTCTTTATATTTCTTAACCGCCCATCTCCCTTGGAGAAGGCTCTGACTGGTGTATAATATAATCAATAAAATTAAACATTAAAATCAGAATAATTTAGTATTAAAAGTTTTAAAATTATAAAAACATTATAAAAACTTCAGAAGGTGAAGAATTCCAAAAGGATTAACAATTGTTAATTCAGGCAGCAGTAGGGGGGGTGTTCTCGTGGGGCTGGCCAGCCCCATGGTTGTGGGGGACACTGTGTCTCCCACACAAGGCTACACAGCTAACCCCTTTGTGAAAGGCCGAGAGATCAGGGGCTTTCCTCACCTCTGAGAGCAAGATTTCCACAGTGCAGGGGAAGTGGCAGAAAAGGCCCTCTTCCTGGATCCCGCCAGTTGAATGTTTCACATTATATAGTTGAGAGTTCCCTACATATCATCCAAATGTGCTGAGGTGCTTGTAGACATCTATTAGGCTCTGTCCCACATGCACATAACACCACAGTCTTGTGCATTCAACATTATTGTTGTTCTTAATTTTATGCAACCACCTACACGATTCTTTAAATTTTAAAACATTAAGACATTTAGGAGTCTTGTCCAGGAAGCTTGAACAATTTTAAGAAATATTCTCTGCATGCTGTGAATTGCCCAGAGCAATATACATGGATCAGTTCCATAAGACGTTTAAGGTTAGAAGGCAGTAGGACTCCTATTAAGATTTCAAGCAAAGCTCCGGATTGGAATTCACACTGAACAGATACAGGAACAGAGGCTACCAACTAATATTTTATACTTACTCAGCATTTGAAGATTGGAGGCATGGAAATACGAGGTTTCATCCATGTGTTGTAAAAGACGACCAGGAGTACAAATGAGGATATTCATATTATGGATTTTGGTTGATTCTTGTTTCAAGTCCTGAAAAAGCAGGTTGGTTGGGAATTTAGGATGCATAGTTTTACAAAGAGCATTCACACAGACAAAGCCACTTTGAGCATGGCACACCACCTCGCAGAAAAGATCAGAATTTTCTCCATTTTCAATAACACAGAAATGTACATCTGCATACAAATTATACACACACACACACACACACACACACACACACAATGCTGAAGATGAAATAGCCTCCGGTCTGTGATAATTTCTGTGAGTACAACATCTCAATTTCTCCACAAACCACTGGCAGATCACAAACAAAAATATTTATTTGAGAAAAGAATAACGCTTGTACAGTGATTGTACAGTGGTTTATGAAATCTGAAATGATCCCAGCTCAGTTAATTATTATCTCACCAACCTCAATTACTTACATTAACAGTGGCTAATGGGAGATGTTTAGATACTGCATGTTGCACAAGGTTCCTGCTTTTATTGAATTTTCTATCTACAGATAAGTAATATATCACTGATTGGACAAATTCCTTATTTTAATAATGCATTATAAACAGATTTTGGAGTGTTCTCTTATGTTGTGAGGAAGTGGGATTTTTTCTGCAGTGGCTCTGCTATTTTATTTCATTTATTTGTGTCCCGCCTTTATTATTTTTAAAAATAACTCAAGGCGAGAACATATCCCTTCCTCCTCCTATTTTCCGCACAACAACTCTATGGGGTGAATTGGGCCAGGAGAGAGTAACTGGCCCAAAGTCACGCAATGGCTTTCATATCTAAGGCAGAACTTGAACTCATGGTCTCCTGCTTTCTAAACTGGTGCTTCTAGCCTTTGCTGCCTGAAGTGAGGTCTGCCACCACACTTTCGGCCTTCCAGAAGTGCATCAAAACCTGTCTCTGCCAGCTGGCTTGAGTTCCTGATGTGGGGTGGGAGGGGTTATGTTAGAGATGGTTTGTGGACCAACAGGGAAAGTATCACCTACCAATCTTGCTTTTTGTTATTGTTATCTGAAATGAATCCTGGAACACAACCAACACTTTCCTCAACTTCGCAAAAAGATAAATGGCATGGCATGGCATAGCATAGTAGGATAGACCTAGCAAGACTGACTCCTACCTCAGGGTTAGAGAGAGAGAGTGACAGAGTGACAGAGATAGATAGATGAGAGACAGAGAGACAGAGAGAGAGAGACAGAGTGACAGAGATAGATAGATAGATAGATAGATAGATAGATAGATAGATAGATAGATAGATAGATAGATAGATAGATAGATAGATAGATAGATAGATAGAGTGACAAAGATAGATAGATAGATAGATAGATAGATAGATAGATAGATAGATAGATAGATAGAGAGAGAGAGAGAGAGAGAGAGAGAGAGAGAGAGACAGACAGACAGACAGACAGACAGACAGACAGACAGACAGACAGACAGACAGACAGACAGACTTGGCTCCAATAAATTATTTTTTAAAAGGAGAGCCTACCTTTCCACCAATGATTAGACCTGCAGAAAATTCATGATTCTTCCCCACTTTACGCAGGACTTCAAACGTCTGGTAAGCCAATTCTCTGGTAGGAGATATTATCAAAACGCCCAGTTCATCCATGGCAGTCCACTGCTGGCGGTATAAGATTTCTAGAGCCTGAAGAATTAAAAAGTATTGGTTAGAAATTCTATCAGATGCTCTCCTGGAGTACACTTTTTCATTATTAACCTGCAACCAGTAACAACATTCCCTTCTAAGGCAAACCTTTGAAGCAATAACTCACTTCAAAAATCTCTGCAGTGAAACTCTCCTTTGCAAACAATGGGACTCCTGACTTCTAAAAAGCCCTGCAGCCGCATCACTTTGCTGGAGCAAAGGGGCTTTAGCACATGGACTATGCATCCACAGCTATCTATTTCCAATGAATAGATGTTCAAGACATGCTTCTTGTGCATTAAAACACTCATCAAATAAAATGGCATCGCTCCTGCAGCTTGACAAGGCAGAACATATCATTTGCCCATATCATTTGCCCAATTCAGTCTCTTTAGAAGGAAAATGCACCTGCCTGACAATTACGAAGTTTGCTTGTTTGTGTATCAAATTTATGCGGGCTCACAAAAATCTCACCAATAACTACTCTGGGCAGCATAAAAGAATTAATTAAAAAACTGATTTATGATCACAATTTTGGTCACAAATCATTGCAGTTTACACTGAGTCACCATGTGACCAGACTCTATTTTACGACCGTTTTTGTGGCACGCATTAAGCAAGTCACTGCAGTTAAGCGAATGATGCACTTCTTAAACAAATCACATGAATTCAAATCGCTGTTTGAATAAAGGTTTCTGTTAGAGCAACCTTTCCCAACTCTGTAAATACGCTGAATTGTAACTCCCATAATTCTGTTGCCCATCCTAGCCTGGAACCACAGATCAGAACAATCCACAAGGTCTGAAATAGCCGGATAACTAATTCTTACTTGCCAGAGTCCTCCTTATCGTAGGCCAAGACAATGAATCCTTCAGTGATTCCTAACTCATCCATTAATACAAATAAGATGCATATTAGCTTATATGATGATATATAACAAGTATTTCCCTACTTACAGGTACAATGAAAGCCAAGGTTTTGCCGGATCCTGTCTTGGCAGCTCCCAACACATCTTTACCCTGCAATGCCAAACCTATGGTCTGCTTCTGGATTTCAGTCACCATGCGATACTGAGCTTCCTGTAAGCCTGATGATACACAGGAGACAAAACCTCAGATTCAGCATTCAACAAATAGAACAGAATTTTCAATTTGAGGACTTTTTTATCCTTAAGGATTCCATTCTTACCTTTCAGAGTTTTCCTGGATAGTGGGAAATCAGAAAATCTTGTAATGTCATTTGTATTTATCTGTGTTGGGGGGAAAAATAAAACAGTTCATTAAATTTTAAAATACCTAAAGAACATGCATGCCCAGATTCTGCAAGCTACCATTATTTATATTTAAGTATGCCTTTGCAAAAGTGAGTATTTTATTCACTTTCCTTTCAATTTTGTTCTGTAGCATTAATACAATTTTTCATTGCTTTTGATGACGTTTCAACTGTAATTTTTGTGCCTCTCGTGTGCCACTATGATTAATATTCAATATTGGCATAGCTTAATTAAACAGATTTATAACACACTTGCATGTGTTTTACTCAGAAGCAAATGTCCCAATAGGAGCTATATAGGACTTTTTTCCAAATAAATTTCTAAAAGATTACAGTCATTTCCACATTCTCGCATTGTGAAGTTTTCTATACAGGTAGTCCTCTACTTACAACCATTCATTTAGTGACTGTTCAAAATTATAACAGCACTGAAAAAAAGTGACTTATGGCCAATTTTTCCCACTTACAACTCTTGCAGCAGCCTCATGGTCATGTGATCAAAATTTGGACACTTGTTAATTGATTCACATTTATGACGGTTTCAGTGTCCCAGGGTCATGAGATCACCTTTTGTGACCTTCCTGACAAACAAAGTCAATGGGAAAGCCAGATGAACTTAACAACTGTGTTACTAACTTAACAATTGCAGTGATTCACTTAACAACTGTGGGACATAAAATGGGACAAAACTCACTTAACAACTGTCTCGCTTAGCAACCGAAATTTTGGGCTCAATTATGATTGTAAGTTGAGGACTACCTGTAAAATAGAAGAATTAGTGGAATCTTATATTTCCGCTAGAACTATGAGGCAATTAGAAAACCAGGAACATCATATTTAATGTGTTGTTTTTTTAAAAAAAAATCATATTTTTAGTCCAGACAGCAAGTTCCTATTATTCTATTTGCCATACATTGTCCTCAATATGGTGGTACGGTTAAGACGCTGGCTGGCACTGCCAAGGCTCAGATTCTAGTCTACTCTCAGCCGTAAGAGCTTACTGGATGACTCTGGACCAGTGGTAGGCAACCTTGGCTCTTTTATGACTCATGGACTTCAACTCCCAGAATTCCTGGCTCAGGAATTCTGGGAGTTGAAGTCCACGAGTCATAAAAGAGCCAAGGTTGCCTACCCCTGCTCTGGACTATTCCATCTCTCTCTGTCCAGCCTACCTTACAGGGCTGTTGTAGGGGGAAGCAAAAGGAAAATGTATATATGTGTGCTGCACTGGACTCCTGAATTAAAAGCAGGACATAAATCTAGCAAACAAATAAATAATCAGGCTATGTTCCAACAATGAAGCTATTTTAAAAAAGGCAAAGAGCATCCCAGCAGCTCCTAAATGAAAAGAAGACTTGAAGTGATGCACCGATGATGTTACCTAGTTTGGATAATGAAACATCTGCAGGAAAACAATCAAGGTCAGAGAACACCAAGGACCCCTCATTTCAACCCTGAGCTACAAAGATTCTCCCTCATTGATCTGGTCAGACCAGCAGAAAGAAAAAGAAAAAAGAGAGAAACGTCAACAAGGAGGGGGAGAAAATCACCGACTTCCACATGACTTGGAAAGAGACAAAAATTGATGGCCAAAGGCAACTGGAGAACATTCAAAAAGCAGTGCTGAACTGGCCATCACCTCCACTGATTCTTATTTTTGGACAGATTTTGCTTGCTTGGCTGGAGTAGAAAGACTGAATGAAAAGCAGCCTAGCCTAACCTCTACTGAGAAGAGATAGGCAACTTGTCCTCAGACCATATGCGACTCTTGGACTCGTTTCAAAAACTCCATGCCAAGGACCAACTGGTCCCTCTGATCTCTCAGCAGCATGTTGATTTACAGTTATTTACAGAAAGAGGAACAAGTTGGGTAAGAAAGAGAAGAATGGACATCCCTACCTACTGCTTAGTATCAGCTCCAATAGAGAAGCTCTGGAGGAATAGACTCAGAACAGAAAAATGTTGGTCCCTGTTGCTAAACAGTGATGCTGGAAAATCTAAGTTGAACTTCTGACAGCCCCTGTAATTTTTCTCCCATTTCTAATGCCCTTCTTTTCCCCATTAGGTGCAACCCACTCACTTTAGTCCGGTGTTTCTCAACCTTGACAATTTTAAGGCATGTGGACTTCAACTCCCAGAATTCCACAGCCAGCAATGCTGGCTGTGGAATTCTGGGAGTTGAAGTCCACATGCCTTAAAATTGTCAAGGTTGAGAAACACTGCTTTAGTCAATGTGCAGCTCTCCAAAATGAGACGCAAGAGCAGGACTATACTTATGAACAAGAAAACAGAAGGAACAATGCCATCTCCACATATTTCAACCTATTTTTCCCAAATAAGAATCTAATGTCCATTACTTATTTGCCTAACTGCAGACACAAAAACTGATCACAGGTGGGCTTTTCTTAGAATATGTACTATAATCAAATATATATCCTCACAGCATATTTACCTAATCATTTCTACTTCAGATATAACACACATATAAATTAAGAATCCATGTTATAGGCTTATCAGCTTAATGCTTTTTCTTGTTGACTCAAACTTTCATCACTGGAACACAGCAGAACTCTCAAAATGTCAGTTAGATACAGATTTAATTTTGACAGGAGCTTTAAATAATTTCTGCCTTCAAAGAAAGGCTCTGAAGAAAAAAAAATCTATAAATATTAAACAAATATGAAATTATGTTCCTCTTGTACATAGGTAGGGTAACAGTATTGATGCTTTTGATCACTGGTGTTACCTAGAATTTTAGACTTCATTATTACCTTGTAAATAACGGCAATATCAGCATTTTAGCATGGCATCATGTGTCCTTTTGATGTTCAGGAAACATAAAAGCCATTTTTTTATTTACATGCAAATACTAGCTTATTCATAATCTAAACAATAAGACCATGTTTTGGAGTCCTTGAGTGTTGCAAGTGTTAAAGAAACAAAGCCAGATGGGAAAGGAGAAGAAGCAATAAGAGTGTCTGTCTTTTCTCATGTCTAATCAATGTTTTTTATTGTTGCTTTCTGACACACTAGCATGTATTAAATGTATCATCTGTATCTGAACCCTATATAAAGACTTGAACCCCCCCTCCAGACACACACACACACACACACACACACAGACACACACACACAAACTGTTTACTTTGCCTGAAGTTATGGTTCATACTGTTGGAGAGGGGAGTGAAAAAGCCACTTTGCTAAATTAGTATTATTTTCCCAAATTCAGAGATCAGAGGCTTTCTTTTCAGCTCACACCAACTTGGATGCTTGAGTTTTAAAGGCAACAAGAGAAAACTCCTGAGAATACCATGAGGAGTCAAGAAAATAAACAAGTGAATCATTAAACAAATAACCCAGAGTTCTCATTCAAGGCACAAATGACCAGGCTCAAATTATCCTACTTCGGAAACATTATTCGAAAACTTAGTTCTCTGGAGAAAACGCTAATGCTGGAAGGAAAGAGAAGAAGAGGACAACCAACAGCACAGTAGATGGACTCAGTTACCATGGTGATGAGTGCACAACTGGAAGACCTGAAAAACTAGGTTAAGGCAGATCATCATAGAGAAAAATCTATATGGTCACTAGGAATCAAAAACAACTTGATGGCACATAATCCATCAAACAATAGTTTAACAGACATGACTCCTAGAATGTGAGGGAGACATGATAGACATCTAGCACAAGATCCAGCAAAATCTTACTTCCTATCATGCAAACATAAGAGACAGAGGAAAATCTAGGCACAAAAAGAGGCCGGATATGTTTCCTTGAGCTTTAGAATATTGAGTGAATCCAGCTGACATGATTTATCAATCATGCCGTATGGCTAAATGCCTTTGGTTACTTTGGCTAATGGTGATTAGTTCAATAAACTCTGTTATGGTTATACAATCATTAAGTTGTATCTGACTCTCTACAACCCCATGGACCATAGCACATCAGGCCCCCCTGTCCTCTACTGTCTCCCTGAGTCTGCCCAAATTCATGTTCACTGCGTAGATGACACTATCTAACCATCTCATCTTCTGCCGTCACCTTCTCCTTTTGCCTTCAATCTTTCCCATCATCAGAGTCTTTTGCAATGAGTCTTCTCTTCTCATTAGGTGGCCGAAGTATTTGAGCTTCAGTATCTGTCCTTCCAAAGAACAGTCAGAGTTGATTTCCAGAGTATCCTGCTGGATCAAATCAAAGGAGCATCCTATTTCTTTATCAGAGGCCAATCAGATACCTCTGGGAAATTCATAAGCAGGACAGAATCACCAGTTGGCTCTTCCCATCCATGTGCTATGCCAACTATATTCAGATGCAGAGCTTTTCTGACTAGAAAAACCATCACAAACGCCTTTGCATACATTAGCCTAATCTCCTTTTTAAAATTGTGCCATCACCAAACCTTTGATGCATAGAATTTCACAGTAGCCAGGTCCCTGTTAGATCTTAGTAGGACTCTCTGGTTCTCCTACAGAATAGAACACCTGTTATAAATTGATATCTCACTGTTATGTCAATATTTCAACCAACCATACTATTCCCTTTCCCCCTACCATCTACTGAATCAATCTTCGGTTCTGGTGTCTTCCATAGGCAGCAATTTTATTATACAATTAAACTGAAATGCATAATGCTGGATATATATATAAGATCTACACAAACCAGAAAGCAGCAGCAAAAGCTGACCTACCAACATATGCATACACTGTTGCCCAACTGCTCTTGTTTGGCTCTCTTTCACCAGGAAGAATTAAACTGAGAACCTCGGATTATTGTTTGTCTAGCATTACATCTGAATCTACAACTCTCCAAATAAAGCAGAGGCATTGTTTAAGGCTCTGGCTTATTAACTTGTGCCTTCTAGAACAAGAGGCCACATGTCACATTCCATAAATGGTCATATGCTAATTTAAGGAATAGTTGACAAATCTACAAGCAAAAAACAATGCAAAAAATCTCCCCAACAATCCCAAGGATGTGCTACACATCCAAAACCTGGATGAGGAACCACTGTTTTCATTAGGTCATCTAAAATCCACTATTGGGGGGGGGGGGGAAGAGACGGGGAGGAGGACCACACTTCTCCAGGTAGGAAGCTACATCATTGCAAATCATTTCCATTTAATTTTAAGGCCAATTAAAAGTCCAGGTGGATGCAAGTTCCTTCTGGAACATGTACATTTAGGGAAGGCTATATCATGCCTTTCACTATGTAATATAATACCCCTTAAAAGCAACCTTATGCCACCTTACTGTGTGTCACATGGCATGAACTTTCAGTTCAATTTATTAAAGTTTTAATCTGACATCTGCGTACCTTAAAATAGCATACAGTGAGGGAGATTATTTGATCCCTGATTTGTATGTTTGCCCACGGACAAAGAAATGCTTGGTCTATAATTTTAATGGTAGGTTTATTTTAACAGAGAGAGACAGAATAACAAAAACAAATCCAGAAAAATGCATTTCAAAAAAGTTATAAATTGATTTGCATTTTAATGAGTGAAATAAGTATTTGACCCCTTCGCAAAACATGACTTAGTACTTAGTGGCAAAACCCTTGTTGGCAACCACAGAGGTCAGACGTTGCAGTTGGCCACCGGGTTTGCACACATTTCAGGAGGGATTTTGTCCCACTCCTCTTTGCAGATCCTCTCCAAGTCATTAAGGTTTCAAGGCTGACGCTTGGCAGCTCGAACCTTCAGCTCCCTCCACAGATTTTCTATGGGATTAAGGTTTGGAGATTGGCTAGGCCACTCCAGGATCTTAATGTGCTTCTTCTTGAGCCATTCCTTTATTGCCTTGGCCGTGTGTTTTGAGTCATTTCCATGCTGGAATACCCATCCACGACCCATTTTCAATGGCCTGGCTGAGGGAAGGAGGTTCTCACCCAAAATTAGACAGTTCATGGCCCCGTATATCGTCCCTTTGATGCGATGAAGTTGTCCTGTCCCCTTAGCAGAAGAACACCCCCAAAGCATAATGTTTCCACCTCCATGTTTGATGGTGGGGATGGTGTTCTTGGGGTCATAGGCAGCATTCCTCTTCCTCCAAACACGGTGAATTGAGTTGATGCCAAAGAGCTCGATTTTGGTCTCATCTGACCACAACACTTTCACTCAGTTCTCCTCTGAATCATTCAGATGTCCTTTGGCAAACTTCAGACGGGCCTGTACATGTGCTTTCTTGAGCAGGGTGACCTTGCAGGCGCTGCAGGATTTCTGTCCTTCATGGCGTAGTGTGTTACCAATTGTTTTCTTGGTGCCTGGTCCCAGCTGCCTTGAGATCATTGACAAGATCCTCCCATGTAGTTCTGGGCTGATTCCTCACTGTTCTCATGATCACTGAAACTCCAGGTGAGATCTTGCATGGAGCCCCAGACCAAGGAAATTTGACAGTTATTTTGTGTTTCTTCCATTTGCAAATAATCGCACCAACTGTTGTCACCTTCTCACCAAGCTGCTTGACGATAGTCTTGTAGCCCATTTCAGCCTTGTGTAGGTCTACAATCTTGTCCCTGACATCCTTGGAAAGCTCTTTGGTCTTGGCCATGGTGGAGAGTTTGGAATCTGATTGAGTGCTTCTGTGGACAGGTGTCTTTTATACAGGTAACAAGTTGAGATTAGGAGCACTCCCTTTACAAGAGTGCTCCTAATCTCAGCTCATTACCTGTATAAAAGACACCTGGGAGCCAGAAATCTTGCTGATTGATAGGGGATCACATACTTATTTCACTCATTAAAATGCAAATTAATTTATAACTTTTTTGAAATGCGTTTTTCTGGATTTTTTTGTTATTCTGTCTCATTTTTAAAATAAACCTACCATTAAAATTATAGACTGATCATTTCTTTGTCAGTGGGCAAACGTACAAAATCAGCAGGGGGTCAAATAATTTTTCCCCTCACTGTACATAGTGATCCTTGCTCCTCTTTTTTTCCCCCCACAATGACAGCCTGAAAAGTTTATTATCTGCTGAATCCCTAATCGGTCACTTAAGTGGGCGGGTGGTTTGGAATTCCCTCCTTATTACAGTCATGTGGCTCTCTCCCCACAAAAGGTCATCCAGCTTTTCCCCAACCTGGAATATCCAAATTATTGATATGTGATAATATGTTAGAGAGAGGCACTCTGTATACGTTCTAGGACAGACTTTTTTTTTTAAATAGTTCTAAAATGGATCTGGGACACAAAAGCAATTCAAGGACGAGGCAATCTCTGCCAACCAGGCACAGGCAATGGAGCAAAACGGATCTTGATCTTCGGTTGAGACAAGCGGTCCCCGAGAGACCTAATGCCCCGCATCTCTTCTCACCTCTGTGTAGCGCCTTTCCAAAGCGGCGATTGACTCCCTCTCCACTTCCCACTCCGGTTTCTTTTGTTTGCGCTGTTGCCGCTGCTTGTCTTTGCGTTTGGCGTACCTCTTCTTCCAACGCTCGAAGTTGCGCACCGGGTCGGCGCCCGAACCCGACACGACTCTCCGACTCTCCTCCATCCCTTCTGGGTGGAATTGAGGACCAGAACACGCTGCCAAAGGAAAGAACGCGACGCGAAAGGAACCGGGCGCATAGAGATGACATCACAGGCAAGCTCCTCCCTCCTGCAGGAGGGGTAGTCCGAACTTCCAGCTGGATCGCGCATCACGCATCGCGCAACGGTTGGCTGCGCGCCTTGCCGTTTTATATTAGCAAGCAAGAATAATGTTTGTTTAAGGTTCTTACTATTGGATTGTGTTGCATCCAATATTGTGCACTACAGCCATTAAGATCTGATTGTTGTGCTTGTTATTGTGTTGGATCTGACATATTGTACGCGTTGCATTTAATCGGTGTTTGTCAGACTTTTTGTTTCCTTATCCATCTGTAAACTTTTATCAGAAAGTCCCTTTTATCCATGTAGATAAACACTTTAAGTAATTTAAAAGTCTCTATTGTGACTGGGAAACGGTGTATGTGTGATTATCCAAAGAATTATTTTTTTACCCAAATTTGGATGATTTATTTGGGTAATTTACCCAGGTTTGGGAAGCACTGCATTTGATGATTGTGCACTATAGCTAAGCTAAGCTAAAGCTAAGCTTAACCTAACCTAACCTAACCTTTATTGTCATTTTTTTACTGTGGGCACACAACAAAAATGAAATTTAGTTGCCCACTCTCAAAGTGAACACATACATGACACACACCTAAACATACTATATACAACATATGTATACACCCACACCCCTACATATACATAACAAATAAATATTAAACACTGTCCATCTTAAATATATAACAGAAGGAGGAAGCTTGAGAGTTCACAAGGTTAATGTTGTATGGAATGAAACTATGGCTGAATCTGGATGTTCTGCTTCGGATACCACAGAGCCTCCTCCCAGAAGGTAACAAGGAAAACAGGTCGTGAAAAGGATGTGTAGTGTCCCAGACAATCTTACGGACCTTGCTCAAGCAATGCTTCTGTGCTATGTCCTGGATGGGAGGGAGGGAACTGCCAATGATCTTTTCAGCCAACCTCACCACTCTCTGTACCGCCTTCCTGTCTGAAGCAGTAAGTAGTCTGAAGCTATGCTTCATTGTAGAGTAAATATAAAATACAGATAGTCCTTGACTTACAATTATTCATTTAACAACCAGTCGAAATTATAACAGCACTGAACCTCGCACTTACAACCATTGTACATCCCCATGGCTTGGTAATCAGCATGTATTTATGATGGTTGCTGTGTCCCGGGGTCACATGACCTTCCCAGGCAACTTCCAACAAGCAAAATCTATGCAGGAAGCCAAATTCACTTAACGATTGTGATTTACTTAACTGGACTGATTTGCTGAACAATAGAAAAAAGATTGTAAAGTCAGGCATGACTCATTTAATAACTGCCTTGTTTAGCAACATATATTCTGGTCCCAATTGTGGTTGTAAGTTGAAGACTACCTATATATAATTTGAAGCAGGGCTACCTCCTACAAGTTCTGGGGGCAGAAAAGTCAAGGGCTGGACCTGGATAACATTTGAATGGGAGGCCACCAGAAATAGAACTGAGAAATCAAAAAATCATCACACTGATGTCAAACCACTTCCATATTATTACCAAGAAAAGTTAATGGATATGCCCATCTTATCAGCTGAGTTATCAGCTCTAGGTAACCTTAAACTCTTTATTGTTCACAACCAAAATGAAATATGGAAAGAAATAATATAAAAGTGGCTACAGGCATTCTAACTTCATTTCTTACATGCTTATAACAAAGCACAGTATAAACCTGGAATGAAACAGTAATTGATATCAGTAACAAGAGGAATTATGCAACTATTATGTCATAACCTGTTTTGGAAAAAGGTCATTTCTTGGCTTTAGGAGTCAGTTTCAGCTGAATTCCCAGTGGGTGTCAGCCCCACTATGTAGACCACTACATGAAATCAACTCCACAGGGTATCTATATTTCAATAGGCTATAATATCAGAATCTTGCAAATCTAATTGTGCTGTACCTGTTTGATGAATTAGGGAGACATCTGAGCTGCTGCCACATATTACCTTGCTTCTCTGTACAGTACTTAACAATTACTTTAATCCCGTTTGCCTGGGGCAGTTTTTTTCAACTTCAGCAATTTTAAGATTCTAGCTGATTCTGGGAGTTGAAATCCACGTAAGGTTGCTGAGGTTGAGCAACATTGATCTAGGCCAGGGCTTTTCAACCTTTTCACCCATTTTACCACTTTTAGGATATGGCAATATCCGAGTACCACCAGTCGCCTAGTAAGGTGTCAAAAACTTGATGACCCCCCCCCAAAAAAGAAAAAAGTGATAAAGTACAGCTAGTCCTCGACTTACAACAGTTTGCTTAGTGACTGTTCGAAGTTACAGTGGCACTGAAAAAAGTGCCCCCCAAGCCACAGCCGAGCAAGACACCTGCTTGCCCACCCGGCGGCACTCTTCCTCCTGTCCGAGGTTTTCATTGTTGTGAGCATTTCTGTTGAGGATTGGCAGTGGAGGTGGGATTTATTTATTTATTTATTTATTTTATTTAATTTATATGCCGCCCTTCTCCCGACGGGACTCAGGGCGGCGCACAACATATTTAAAACCAGAACATATATACAATCCCCCCCTTAAAACCGAATTAAACCGAATTTTAATGTTGCGTCTTCCGAATACTTAAAACCCAATATAAAATCCGCCCTAGGTCAGGTCCGCTTGC
>NW_015386142.1:274406-327233 GCF_001527695.2 Protobothrops mucrosquamatus
CTCCGACTCCCAACTCACCGAGACGCCGCAGCATGATACCGTGGTCTACGGTATCAAAAGCCGCTGAGAGGTCCAAAAGAACAAGGACAGAGGAGTACCCTCTGTCCCGGGCCCTCCAGAGATCATTGACCAACGCGACCAATGCCGTTTCCGTGCTGTGCCCCGGCCTGAAACCCGACTGGTATGGGTCTAGATAGATGGGGGGGTGTTTGGTTTTTATTCCCCCCCGTCTGCTGGGTGGTTGCAGCAGGTTTTGGTCACTTCACATGACCCTGGGACACTGTGACCATCATAAATATGAATCAGTTGCCAAGCATCTGAATGTAAATCACAAGACCCTGGAGATGCTGCAACATTCCAGCTGATCGGCACTTCTTCTGGGCTCAGCAGAAGCGTCAGGATCAGCACCGCGCTCCAGCTGGAGCCCGGCGCTGATCGTGGTGCTTCCACTGAGCCCTGATAGCCCTGAAGAAGCACTGATCCTGGCGCTTCCGCTGAGCAGCCCTGCAGCTCCAGCCATCTCTCGCTCAGGCTTGCGCGATGCTGCCACCGGTTCAGCTCATTCCCCTCCCTTGCTACTTTTCTAGGGATGGTTGCGTACCACCTGCCAGGTGCCAATGTACCACAGGTGGTACCCGTACCACTGGTTGAAAAGCTCTGATCTAGGCCAGGGGTCCCCAACCCCCAGTCTGTGGTCCAGTACTGGTCCATGGCATGTTAGCAACCAGTCCGCACAAACAAGCAAAGCCCCATCCACGAGATGCAGGCAGCACACAAAACCACGCACTCTTCGGTCCGCGGAAAAACTTCTCTCCATGGAACCAGTCCCTGGTGCCCAAAAGGTTGGGGACCTCTGGTCTAGGCAATGGAGCATACATATCCCCATCAAGGCCTTCCTTCTTACTCTAGATATCAATGTTTTTTTAAATTTAGCAACCTTAAGATCTGTGCACGTCAACTCCCAGAATTCTCTAGACAAGGTACAGTGAATGGGCAATGATGTCAGCTGTTTGGGGTTGCATATCACCAAGGCTAGGACTTTGGGGGGGGCAAAGGTTGGGTACTTCTTTTTAATTTTTCAATGGATTTTCTCTTTCAAAGTAGTTGCAAACACCAGTATTAATATGGCAGTTGTGTTGCTGAACCACTAAAAATGTAATTGAAAAGGGCTTCAAGTTGCAAAAGAGTTTGAGAGCCCCAAGTTGCTAAGATCTAGTCTAGAAATATTGTTGTTCTGCTGAACTGTGGCCCATCTCTAGAAATGGCAACCCTGGTTGTAATAGCAATTTACATATATCAGTGCTCAGCTGTTAACCTTCACTTTTTAACTTCAGTTCTGTCAATCTACAATGAGGATCAATGAGATTAATGTAGCCATTAGGTTACTAGGTGAATATTTTTGAGATCATGTATTTCATCATATAAAAACAAAAATAATCTCATAATCTTTTGAAATCCATGCCATGCTTATTTTTAGAGTGGTCATGCTAATTTCTATGGTCGTAAACTGGATTAGAGACTTTTAACTGTTAATTCCCACAGGAATTACAATTCCCTGATAGCAGAGCTAGAGGTCTCAACTGGAGATTTCAGAGCTTCTATCCAAACTTTAATTTTGGGATGTTTTGGAAAAAATCCTGGCCATTAAAGTGGGATGATAACATATAAAGACTAGGTAACATAAGGTTGGTGGTAATTTTGGGAAAGGAACTTGTTTTGAGAGAGAAGTTGCGAAATGTTGAGGTTTCATACATGAAAGGATTGTGTCAGTATCATTAATAAAGCCAGAATGAGAAAAAATAGCACTGTTTTTTACAAGGGAGATAATATAAGGGGCCCTCCATCTATATCCAGAAGTGGTAATAATTCCCAGATGACAGCAACTAGTCATTTTTGGCTGATCCTGAAAAAGCTAAGGAGAACAGGATCCTATCTGGGTCAGTCACCAGGGCCAGAGGTTTAGTCTTCCGAGCTTTTGGAGTCATGCTGGAGCGGAATGTGCATTCCTGTAGAGAGAAGTTCCCTCAGGATGGGCTCCAGTACAAATCCAAAAGTTTGGAAAACTAAACCACTGGTCCCGGTTATCGTGCAACATTATCCTAGGAGACGTATATTTGCCTTCTTCCTAAGGAGAACATGAGAAATCCTAGACCTATAGCCCAGAGACTGTAAAGTATAAATTAAATCTCCCCAAAAAGTCATTTTATTTATTAAATTTCTACACCACTTATCTCACCTGACTCTGAGCGGTTTACAACAACATAATAAAACAATATAAAAACATTATGTGACATGATGGTAAATGTGGAGATGGTGATCTTGCCAGGATAATAATTTGGACATGTCAATGTACCGTAGTCATCATGAGTCAAGCTGAATTTGAGGGAGGCTTTTCTAAAGTTAGTAGTGAAAAGAATGTAAGTTCTAGGTAAATAGGGAAGCATTTGTTTTTACATATGTAACAGGATAATTTACATTTAGCAATAGTCCATCTGGCATATGGTTCAGCTGTGACTAAAAACGTTGCAAATTAAAGAATATTTAATTCCCAAGCTAAAGGCAACAAAACAGTGAATGTTATTCCAAGGAAACGTTTGCGTCTATCTCAAATTAGGGAATGATGAATAAAGAGAAAGAGCTGCTAATCCTGAGTCCCTGGAAGCACGGGTATGCAGTGATGGGTGCGGTTATGCCACACCCAGGGCAGAGTTAGGCATGCAACAAGTAATGGAATACTTCCCAACACAAGACTGAGTGAAAAATAGACAAATGGACATATAATGAAACTGGGCAAGGTTGGCGTTTTATCCTGGCCTGTTTAACTATAACCCTTAAAAAATGAATTGAGATTGGTGATAAAAAGGGAGGAGAGAGATTACGAGCTTGAACACATCTGGAAGAGATAGTTGAAGTGATAATTGGTTGATATAAAACAATATTTGATTATGATAATTGTAAATTGATAAAGTTTTAAAACAGGTTTAGTAGTAATAGAAATTTAAGCTAGAAATGGAATATATTAAATTTACTATGTTATTTGAGCGAAATAGAGAGATGATGGTGAATGTATTAAGTTGAGCTGTTTATATGTTTGTACTTTGGAATGTTTGTTCACCCAAACACCACGGTGTGTCATAAGTACTTTTTGTTAAAATTAGAAAACCAATAAAATATATTTGAAAAAAAATAATGAATTGGCGATTATTTCTGGCCACATTTTTTAAAAATTTTATTTTCTTTCTTCAATGGCTGCAGGGAATATGGCAGCAGCACGAAAGTATCTTTATCTGTTGCGTGCATAAGTTAAAATTCGTTATAAAAAAAATCAGAAAAACATGCTGCCAAATTTCAAACATATTTGGGGGGGGGAGGTCTGTGTGTTTGTGATCAAAAGTCAGGATAGCTCCTGCAACCACACAATCAAAGCTCTTTCTTTTTATGTATATCAACCATCTCGACACCTCTCCCCCCCATCAACGAATATACTCCAATGTTCTACTCCACTGAACTTTACCCAAAAGGACAATTTTGATAGCAATAGCCCTTAGATGAGTGGTGGGATTCAGCCGTTTCGCCCCAGTTCAGCAGAACCGGTAGATAAATTTTGTTGAGTTTGGAGAACTGGCTGAATACACACTGCTTCTGGAAGTCCGTTCTAGGCCTCGGAGGCCTGGAGAAGGCCTTCCAGGCCTAGAACGGCCCACCGGAAGTGTGTGGATGCCACTTCCAGAAGTCTGTTCTAGGCCTTGGAAGCCCAGGCCTGCATCCACACAGAGAACCGGTTGTTCAGGTATTTGAATCCCACCACTGATTTAGACTTATATACCGCTTCATAGTGCTTTTACAGCCCTCTCTAAGTGGTTTACAGAGTCAGCATATTACGACTGTCAGTACCTACAACTGTTGCAGCATCCTCATGGTCACGTGTTCAGATTTCAGACTCTTGGCAACTGACTCATCATGGCTGCAGTGTTCCAGGGCCATGGTGATCATCTTCTGACGAGCAACTGTGTTATTAACAACTGCAATGATTCACTTAACAACTGTGACAAGAAAGGTTGTAAAATGAGGCTAAATTCACTTAACAAATGTCTCGCCTAGCATCAAAAATGTGGGGCTCAATTGTAGTCGTGAGTCGTGGACTACCTGTAGTTATTTGGGATTTGGCAGCTTATGAATTTTATATATAATAATGCAAGGCTTTATCACAGTAGCTTAAAGAATTCCATAATTTGTACATGCTAATTTTCTGACATAAAATGTTGCCAAATGATGATATATGTGTTTTTAACTTATTTTTCCTGTGACATTGCCTGGCTTGAATAAGCAGAGAGATTACCACCTTTCCCTGGAGTAAGATTGGTCTTCACTTAAATAACAACAACAAAATCAGCTTTGTTGGCACCTTTTCTCCTTGACTCATCCTTAATGAGTGTAAAGAAAGGAATGTGGTCCCAGCTAATGTGTGCTAACCTCTTTATTAGGCCTTTTTCTGTGTAGTGTAGGATGCACTGCCAACATTTATCAGGCATACAAACCACAGCCGAATTTAAATAAGACCCACAATAGCCCATTTACATTTAAAATAAATAGCCAATTTAATCTAAAAATAAAATTCCAAGTGAAACTGAGCTAACCTGCTTAACATTTTCACCTGTATCCCTTTAGGGATCATGATTCCAATCTGAGCATTATCCTTTATCTTGAATCCTTTTAATGTTGTGAATAAGACCACAAATGAATATGACCAAACAAAGGTGAAAGGAATAAAATATTATTCAGAAATTTCTAATGAAGGTCGATAGAAGAAGCCACCTGAAAGTCATAAAAATCGGACAAGTAAATTAAAGACAAATAAGAAAAGCAAAAGTTGCTAGCTAACTGAAACCACGAGTAGAGGAAACACAAAAACTAAGGATAAAGTTTAGACCTTAAGGTAGCAAAGGTATAACTGCAAACAAATATAGAGATAATTATAAGAATTGTTGATAGAAAATTAGATGGTGATAGATAGGATGTGCTCAAAGGGGCTTCCTGGAACATGGGGAGGGTGGCGGTGATTTTTAGGCGGTCCAGATTAGGTGTCGGGTGAGATAAGGGGCGTGGAGTGCGATAGGGGAGGGGGGGAACCTGCATGGGGGGGGTAGGATATAAAAATGTGTCAAACAGCTCTTGGAGGTGTGACTGAACTCCTGCGTGTGTTTCAGCTCACCAGGCTTTTGCAAACACTTCTTTTTGAATAAAACTTTTGTTACTGGAATTCCAAGTGAGTTTGTTTGTTTTGGGATCTTGAGCCACGTTCCAAACAAAGGTATATGCTCATATTCGGTGGCAGCAGTGAATATGTAAGTGTATCTATTAATTGGTGGAATCTCATTCGGTTGCACTGACTGAAGGATAGGCAGACTGCTGGGACAGGGTTGTGAGACTGTTTACAGATGAAGTTGCTGATACTTTATTTAATGTTGAATGCCAGTTGGGCAGAGTTTAACAAGGGGGTGTCTTGGGATTTTTTTGTGTGGAATTTGAGGAAATGGGTGGGAACTGTGTAGCAAGAACACTGCCATATATAGGTTGGACCCTTGCCCATTCTGACTGCTTCAGGCAATGGGAAGGACATGTTGGACTGGATCTGGGTAGAGATTAATGCCTGTTTGAGATAGGGTGAGGTGCCACCAACCCTGAAGGAAGCAGTGGTATAATCTCTCTTGAAGAGGCCATTTCTTAATCCAACTGTGTTTGACAACTTGTGCCCTGTCTTCAGATGTAGGAGATGGTGCTGAAACTAAGGAAAAAAGAGATGCATCTTTAGAAAGAAACTATCAGAAGACGGAGGATGCTGTAAAGGCTAATCTAATGAATAGACTTAGTCCATTATGCAAACTAATCACTAATAAAAGAGACCTTGGAGAGTTCTCAAGATTCTGTAAGCCACACATTCTTGCCATTAAAAACCCTTTAAAGAAAAATCTGTATGAATCTTGTTTCCTTGATCATGCTCTGTAATAAGAGTTTTGACAACAATGTCACTTTCTGGGAAAGATTTTGAAAAAGAAAGGAAGGACTGTCAGCTACAGAAATCACTTTTGAACATTTCCCAAGCTTCTTGAGTTGTTTTCTCCTTGAGGATTCTCATCCATGGAATCCTTCCCAAGCTCTCTCTAAGTTTATTGAAATTAGCTCTCTTAAAATCCAAGACTCAAGTTTGACTGTTTCTATTGCTTGTGCTTCCATAATGTTGAATTCCAATATTGCATGATCACTTCTCCCCAAGGTTCCTGTGGCTTCAACACCTTCTATCAATTCATCTCTGTTAGTGACGATTAGATCCAATATGGCTAATCCCCTAGTTCCCTCCTCTACTTTTTGGGAGACAAAGTTGTCTGCTAGGTTTGTCAGGAATCTGTTTGATCTTCCACTTGGTGCAGAGTTTGTCTCCCAGTTGATGTCAGGGTAATTAAAGTCCCCCATTACTATTGTGATGTGCTTCCTACATACCTTAGTTAGCTGACTAGCAAAAAGTTCATCTATTTCTCTGTTTGGTTGGGTGGTCTATAGTTTACACCTATGGCAATATCATTTTTCCCCTTTTATATTGACTCAAATGCATTCAAGACAGTTTTCATCATTGTTGTGCTTTATTTCTGTAGAGATGTAGTTATTTCTTATATAGAGAGCAACTCCACCTCCTCTTTTATTTGGTCTGTTTCTTTTAAATAATTTAAATCCCTCTAGCTGTGTGTTCCATTTGTGGGTTTCATCCCACCATGTTTCCGTAATGGCAACTATATCATATCTGCCCTCATTTACCTGAATTTCTAGTTCACCCTGTTTACTGTTCATACTCTGCATTGGTATATAGACATTTGAGTTCTTTATGACTGACCCTGTGTTTACTTTCTACATAACCTGTGTGGTGCCTGAATTCCCCTATTTTCTTACCACCTGTTTGATTAGTGTTCTTTGTGTGGCACTCGCTATTAAAAGCTTGATTTGCTTGATAACAAGGTTGATATTCTTGTCCACACACACATCTATGTTACATGCATTGCTAACCCTATAATTTTTTGATTACCAGGGACAGGGATGTTCTGTATCAATTAACTCACTGTCCCTGTTGTTTAGTTTAAATATTCCTCCAGAAAATCTGTGAGTTTATTGCCGAGTAACTCAGTCCCTTTCTTTGATGGATACAAACCATCTCTTTTGTACATTTTTTCATTGGACCAGCTACAGACATCATGACTAATATAACCAAAGCCTTCCCCTTTATACCACCCCTTTAGCCACATATTGAATTCTGCTATATGCTGGCCTTTTCCATTTTGCTCCTTATACACTGGTAAAACCTCTGAAAAAGTAAGCCTACAGCCTATCCTGCTAAGTTCCTGCCCCAGGCTCTGGAAATCATTCTGCACAGAGAGTACATCTTTTTGGGAAAGATCATTAGTGCCAAGATGTACAATAGCATCCACATCACAGTCCTTGCTGGCATTCTTGACTATTTTAAAAATACACCTCTTGGCCCTACTGGGAGTAGCACCTGGAAGACACCTGACCTATTTCAAAACCTTCAAAACCTGTCCTTTCCTAAATTTACATCCCTTATAATTGAATCACCAACCAGAAGGTGGCTTCTCTTTTTGGATGCCTTTCTGTTCTTGCATAACTGATGTGTAATACCTGATTCGCACTTCTCCCTGTCAAAAACAAGTTCTTCATCTCGGACCACGATCCCCTGCTTATTTGAGTTATCGTCATAAATACCTTTACCTGTCTCCTTCATGTCCCTATTAAGGTCAGCAAGGGCACTGTATCTGTTATGCAGGGACACAGCGAAAGCTTTGTGTTTATGACTCACACCTCTCATACTTGTCCACACTGCCCTTCTCCTGCAGGATCTTTGTGGTAGAGGGGGCTGATAGTGCGGAGGCTCAATAGAGTAGAAGGGCTGAACAGGACACCTAATTTCTGCCTGAAGAGCACAGATTACAGACCCTAGATAAATAATCTGTCCTTGTAGACTAGTGATTTGTTTACAGATAGGACAGGTTCCAAGTTTGAAAAGAGTACTGCGAAAGGCAGCTGCAAAACAAGTGTTGCACTGAACTAAGCCAAACATTCTGAGATACAAGGAATCTCAGACGCACTTGCCCTGAATGTACCGCTGCTGTTTAAGCACTCCTGATCTACTCAACAAGCCAAAGATTCAGAGAACATTGTATTTTATCTATTCGTTTATTATATCTTATTTTCCTCTGACAGAACACAAAATAATATGCACAGTTCTTCACCCTTCTGAGACCTGCCCTGGTTTTGTTCCCATAACAACCCTGCTCTAACTGGCCCAGTTAGCTTCCGTTTTTAGACCAGAAATGAAGAAGAAAATTGTTCTAACCCTCCTTCCAATAAATACATTGTTTTCTTTAAAAAATGCTTCCTTCTCGCTCTGTCTAGTCAATGCAATTTTATATTGAAATATATGGAACTGCTTCTAGTTTGCTTAGTTTGACAACTGCCAATGTCATTCTGAGGTTGTAGAACTTTAAAGAAATGGATCTTTGAGGAAAAAGCATTTAATCTTCAATAACAAGAAAGTTGATGCTTTCAACTCAGCAATTTTTTAGTTAGAATATTCATCACTGGAGTGTCTTACAATAATATATGTTATGGTGCTGATGAAACAGAAGATTGGCCTGAGGTAGAGACCAAAGTACTGTAGTGCTTCTCCTCAATCCATATAAAGCAGCTTGAGGGGCTGGCAGTTTATTTTATTTACAGGTTGAAGCTTACTTTAAAACAGGGAATGGAAAAACAACTTCCCAGTCAACAGACTAGTTTAGAAGATTGAAAACAAGTTGGATTATGGTGAGAAAGCCAGAGTGTTGATGAAAAGCATAATTAATCTTCCCATTTGCTGGCCTGATTCCATCTGCTAAGTACTACAGCACCTCGAAGGCATGTGTAAATTATAACATTGAGCCATCAATAACTGCTCACCTCAGAAATGTATCAAAATATGCCCATATGACATTTAAGAATAGTGCTGTGTGCACTACAGTGAGATGAATTCCAGCTCATTAAGATCAAAAGTAGTTCAGGACTCTTGATTGCTGTAGGTTGTGATCAACAACTTTCACAACTGTCCTCATTTTTTCCATGTTGTCATCTTAGCTTTTCAATGTGCATTCTATTTTCTTAAAGCATTCTTCATATTAATTTTATCACAGGAGCTCTCCCACAAAGTAAGGATCACATGGATGAAAGAAGTCAATACTCTTACTATTAAAATTCGCCACAATTTTACTTGAGACCTTAGAGCAGGGGTGTCAAACTGCCGGCCTGCAGGCCGAATGCATCACCTGGAAACCGCGCTTACCCCATTGCCGTCAATGGGGGGAAAGCTCTGATACATTGCGCGATGTCACATGACATCGCAAGTTTGACATGTCTGCCTTAGAGGCTTATTCTCATGAATGGCAGCAAATATCCCTATGCATACCTACAATTTTCTCTAACACTGCAAACAAGAAAAGCACACTGAACAACATATAAAAATATATATTTGTAAGTTTATGTCTATAAAGATATCTGTGAATAAATAATGTGTTATTGTGGTTAAATAATATAAATATTAAAATAAAGCATTGAAACTGCCCAGAGTCTCTGGGAGTTGGGGGGCATATAAAATTTGTTGTCAAACTATATTTATCAACTTTCAATTTATTGACACTTAAAAAGAACTTTATACAGCTATAACAGGGCAGTGGTTGTTTGGGAAAGATTTGGGCATTCCATCAAGAGCTTTCTTTTCTATTTTTAGTATAGAACCAAGGAATACTGCATATTTGCATTTGTTCTATAGTGTAACTTTTCCTATAATTTAATTAATTGATTTAATTAAACTTGTCTTGCATGTTATCTTGTAATTATCACAGTTATCTCCCAGAGCAATTAATTTAAACAGGAACAGACTGGATTCTACAGTTCAACACCTCTGAGCTAATTACTATGAAATTATCACAATATTTCGCTTTTCTTATGAACAATTTTTCCATACTCTGCTTTTTTTAGTATTTTAAACTAATTTTTTTTCATCATTGCCATTTTTGCAACTTTTACTATAGAGTATAAATCCCTCCATTTACAGCACTATATCAAATATGAAAGCCTAAGAATAAAAGTAGTTGGCTCATTCACTAATATATTTTTGCACCTGCTTTAGTAACATTAAACTATGTGTGGTGCTAATTATCCCATCAGATTTTTCATCCAGATGTTGAAGTCATTTAAAAAAATATTTCAGGCAGAAACTAATCCATACACTCTTCAAATTTAGACATAAAAATGTGAAGAGTATATGACATAGGTTGTGTTCTGTAAAAATCTGCAGTACTTTTTTATATCTGGGAAAATGTATTTAGCCATATTGATCATCTAAACTGAAAAAAATACTTTTAAAAAAAGATTCCAGTGTAGAATAATTGTTTAGAACATGAATAGGAGATATTTTTTTCTTAATCAGCCACTGCTTGGAAGAAACAGGCAAAAAAATCTGCATCTTTTTCTGGGACAAAATAAACGTTAACTGCATACTAGCTGAGGAATTGTGAAAATTGAAGTCCACATATTTGAAAGTAGCCAAGTTTGAAAAATACTGCTTTAGAAACATTTTATAGGCAAGACTAAGGTATTTTTAAAGTACCAATATCAAAATGAAAACCTGTAACTTTCTAGTCCTCACCCTCTGACTTCTGCTACCAAAGCTTTTGACCTTTGCCTTCATTACTTGCTAAACTTTAGCTGCATTTTTGCCCAGACTTTGCTTCCCAGATTCAGTTCTAGCTGCATCATTGCATGTGAACCTGCTCAAATATCCTCTGCCTCATCAGCCATTATTTGAACAGGTGCCCAGACTTCTCCTTGTCCATCTTCTTTAGTGGTGGACTAAACCCATATGATAATTTGCTTATTTTTTTAATAAAGCAGGACTGGCTGGATTCACACAGGTTAAGCTAGCTCTCCTTAATCTGTGTGTTGTATGTGTAGTTCTTAACTCCCAGAAATCCCCCCTCCCCAACTTCATGGTTATTACTGAGAGTTCTGAGAGTTGATGCCTCCTTGTTGGGGTGGCTATGCTAAGTCACGACATAACCTTTTACAAGCCAGATACAAATATGCCAAATACAAATTCAGGGTATTCTGGCTTAGTTTCTACCATAGCTATTTGACTTTTGCCAAAGTCTCTCTGAATGTTAAAAATAACAGCGCCTCTAAAACTTGTGCCACTACCTGAAGTTGCATTCACTCCTTTCCCGTATCTTTACAGTGCGTTATCTCTCACAGCTTTACAAACGCGTCGGCCGGAGCCAAAGCAAACATTTCTGTCCCGAAGCCTTTAAAAAGCAAATATTTGAGGACTAACTCCGAGCCACCTTGAGAAAGGGAGATCCCGCCCCTCTCCGAGTCAACGATTGGCGCGTTCCGACTTTCGGACTCAAGCGCTCTTGCTGGGATTAGTCAAGCGAGCTGTCAATCGCTCAGGTGTCTCTCTTGGGCAGGTAGGGGCTAGGCGCTTTGACTACCGGTTTTAGTTCGCCCTGTCCCGGCTCACGAGAAAGAGCGAGCGAACAATTGCCGGCCCGTCGCCTCCTTAGTCGCTTGTTGGATCCGAAGCTGCGCTTTCCAGGCAGGGCGCGCCGGGTGATGCCGGTGACGTAGCGCGAAAGTCAAAGGTGAACAGCCGGGCTAACCTCCGGAGCGCCAAATCCAGAATGAGTCGGTCGTCCCGCGGCATAGATCTGAGTTTCTTAAATGGCGAGGAAGCCCGGCAGATCCTCAAGGTGTTGGAGCGGGACACGCAACTCAAAAAAGCGGAAAAAGAAAGGCTGAGGTAGGAAATCCTTTCTTGGGTCGCTTTTGCAGTTCTGCACCGACTGCATTCTTGCGGTGCGTGCAAGTAATAATAATAATAATAATAATAATAATAGTAAAGTTGGAAGGGACCTTGAAGGTCATCTAGTCCAACCCCCTGCTCAGGCAGGAAACCCTATACCATTTCGGACAAATGGCTGTCCAGTCTCTTCTTAAAAACTTCCAGTGTTGGAGCATTCACCGCTTCTGGAGGCAGGTTGTTCCACTGGTTAATTGTTCTCACTNAGTTTCCACCCGTTGCTTCTTGTCCTGCCTTCAGGCGCTTTGGAGAATAGCTTGACTCCCTCTTCTTTATGGCAACCCCTGAGATATTGGAACACTGCTATCATGTCCCCCCTCGTCCTTCTCTTCATTAAACTAGACATACCCAATTCCAGCAGCCGTTCCTTATATGCTTTAGCCTCCAGTCCCCTAATCATCTTTGCTGCTCTTCTCTGTACTCTTTCTAGAGTCTCAACATCTTTTTTAAATCGCGGTGACCAAAAAGTGGAGGCGCTTTGAGAGCCTCTTTGCAACCTGTTGCTTTCCCCCCAATGTGGAAAGCTTAAATCCTACCCTTTTGGAGGGCAACACATTGGAAGAAGGAGCCCTTCACAAGAGGCATGGGCAAGAAAGAGATGCTATCTAAATCTTTATGGTCCTTTTATGATGTGGGTAACCTTGGTCCCTGAGCTTTGGAACATTAGTTCATCTGATTTTTATTCCTGAGCCTAGGGTGCTTTTTCACAGCTGCAGGTTGCTTCACTCCAGTCTAACTGGGAGTACATTTAGTTCCCGGATCTCTTCCCCGGCATACATTTCCTTTACAAGAAAGACAAAATTGTTGAGTTAAAAAAAAGAAATCGGTTGGTCTTGAGGCAATACAGGCAGATTTCAGCTGCTTGGCAAACTGATAGTATAGCTGAAAAAGGAAAAGTAGAACAAAGGACATATTCCGAGGTGCTCACTTTCTACAGTAGTTCCAAAACTTGAATTCAAACTATTTCCAGTCCACAACTCTTGTAGATTCCTGGTTGATTCATATGAAGTTATATCTGTTTTTCTTCGACTTGTTTTTTTTTTTATTTTGATTGGGCTGCTTTTTTTTCCTCTTCAGCACACAGGATAAAGCAGGGGTCTTCAAACTTGGCCCTTTTCTGACTTGTGGACTTCAACTCCCAGAATTCCTCAGCCAGTGTGCCTGGCTGAGGAATTCTGGGAGTTGGTCCACAAGTCATAAAAGGGCCAAGTTTGAAGATCCCTGTGATAAAGGGAAGGCATTGACTACACCCTCGTTCATCTCCCGTGGGTTTTTTTAATACATCTTGGATATTTCAACAGAGTGCTTCAATAAATTTGTTTGAAATAAACCCAGCTGGGTTTTGGGCTGGATTAAAAAAAATAGGATTTTGTTTTAAATTACCTTTTACTACTTATTTATACTCTATGACTAGCCTTCAAACATTGAAAGGAAGCAATTTCCTTTGTGACAGAGCCTTGAGCTTTGTTCCCAAGGAAAGGTCTATTCTGATGTTCCCATTGCTGGAGAAATTGTAAGCATCACTGCCTCATTTCATTATGAGCCAGCTGTATGCGTATATATATATGCATTATGAACCATCCTAAACATCTGCATCAAAAGTCAAATTTGGGTCAGCTGAATGGAATCAAAACTGTTTTACTGAAATTGTATCATAGAAATCATCATAGGTGAGGCTTTTCATGTAATCATTTTTATCAGGATTCTCGGATGTGATAGTGCCATATGAAAACGAGTCTTGTCAATTTCCACACAGTTTATTTCAAGGTACTATGAGTTCAAGTATCTGATTAAAATCACAGCCTTCCTGTGTCACACTCCTTGAGAGTTAATTTCATTGTATGTAGTGGATTTCTTTTCAAACTAAACGTATAAGGAATTTGAGCTTCTTCCTCTACACCATGGGTGTCAAACTCGCCACATCATGTGACGTGTCGCAATGTATCGCAACTCTTTTTGCATTGCCGGCAATGGGGTGGGTGCGGCTTCGGTATGATGAAACCGGCGGGCTGGCAGTTTGACACCCCTGCTCTACAGTATGCTCACTTGTTTTTGACTATTAGCATTCGTAACATAGACTATGCAAACAAATTGAGTACAGGTAGTCCTCGACTTACAACGGTTCGTTTAGTGACTGTTCAAAGTTACAGGGGCACTGAAAAAGTGACTTATGACCATTTTTCATACTTATGGCTGTTGCGTCATGGAGAAAATTCAGATGTTTGGCAACTGACTCATATGGTGGCAATGTCCCAGCGTCATGTGATCACTGTTTATGACATTCTGATAAGCAAAGTCAGTGGAGAAGCCAGATTCAGTTTACAACTGTGTCATTAAATTAACTGCAGTGATACACTTAACAACTGTAGCAAGAAAGGTCATAAAATTGAGCAAAAGTCATTTAACGAGTGTTTCACTTAGCAACAGAAATGTTGGATTCAATTGTGGTCATACGTTGAAGACTACCTATATACTTGGATGTTGAAAGATTTGAGCCTGAGTTTTGCGACATTAATTTTCAGAATCTTTTCTTTGCCTCTGTTGTCTGTTCATTTGCATGTTAAAAGTGTCATCTTCATTTAAAGAGTGCATAACGTTAATTTTCAATACCATGTAGAGCCTGAATGAAACAAATTATAAATCTAAGTTATAAATAAATATATAAATAAACTTAGTATTGGCTCCTAACAAGATAAAATGAAGCTTTTGTCTGAATATAGACTGCTTTGTTTCTGGACTTTATTTCATTTTTTAAATTCCTCCCAAACTCCAAAATCTTTCTGTAGGGGATTTTCTTCTGTAGCTTGCTTGGATAATAGAAAGTGAGTTCAGTTGGGTTATTAGCAGCCAGAATGGGACTGCTTTGTCTTAGGTCAGTGATTCTTATTTAGCTAAGTGCCATCTTATCCTAAATCTCATGTACAAAATATCATGAGCTATCCCAACTTAAACATTAGATATTTTCATTTGTTTTTAGACATATGTCAGCTCCTCATAGTCTTTCTTAGTCATAGACATAACTATGTGTTAAGTCCACATAGTTTTTCTGTGTGCTATATAAGTATTGTTCTTCTTTTTCCAGTGTAGCATCTTCCAAATATGTTAAAGCTGCATCTCTGAGAATTCAGCTATGCTGCTTGGAATTTAGGAAATTGTCATCCCAATATATTTGGCTGGCTAGGGAATTCTGGGAGTTGAAGTCCACAGGTCTTAAAATTGCCAAGATTGGACACCCCTGGCATAGTCTGTTCTTGGAGTCTGTGTTGGACCTACTCAGCTAAAGAACATAAATACTATGGGAATTCATCATGGATCTTATTGATTTTGCAACCTCATTTTTAATAATACTCCCTGTCAATATCTACCATAGGGTGTCTAACAGGCTACAAAGTATTTGTTGAAGGGTCTTCCTCATGGCATTGACTCACTGAGATCTTCTTAGGAGAATAAAAGTGTTCCACATGTTTTGTGGAGGAAGGACAGGGATGATTTTATAAATTAATTTTGAAGGTATTAATATTGCTATTACCTCTTCCTTTTTCAAGGTTCCAAGTTATGTACAGAGAAATTTAGACAGATGGGATTAAGACAGATCAACAAATATTGACAACTTTTACCTTTCTTCATTAGCAAATGGTCTTATTTATGAAAAAACCCTTCTGCTTATGGATTGTAGAATTTAAAATAAAACCAGGGTGCTACTTCAAAATTCTTAACCCATAAAAATTTACTGTTTTTCTAAAAACTTTTCATTTCCACAGACTAATCTAGGTGACAGTAAAATATTGATTTTTTTAAACAGTTGTGTAACTGCAGTATACTGGAAAATATCAACTTGTACATCTTCTACTACCTTCTATCTCTGTTCAACGGTCTAAAGACATTGCAAAACCATGATCTGTCCACCTTGTATGCTATAATAAGCTTGGCCCATAGAATAGATTTTCAAATCTGCTGCCTGTAGATATGCTGGATTTTAAGCCCCATAATTCTTAGGTAGTATGGCAGTGAAAAACTTTGAATGGTCAACATGGCACTAAAATAATAGATTAAAACTAGCTTTGATTTGGCAAGTATTTATTAATGCTGATTGAGTTCACATGTTTGAACACATATGATTTGAATATGCCATTATTTAACTTGGTAATATCTATCATTGAAACAAAGGGAGTGCTTGAAAGCATTTAATTCACGAACCTCAATTTTTCTCCTTTTCCTTAAGGCTTATGGCTTAGCTTGGAATTTAATTACCAGCAATATCCCAAGGCAAATGGAAATTGGCCCTTTTTGTGTACCACTGTACCTGGATCTCTCCCCATTAGCATAAAAAAATAAGTTGCACAAACAAAAATGCTGCTGCTATGCCACTCCACTCCTCTTTCATGTCGGGTGAGAAGGCACATTTATATAATAACTGATATGGGTCTATCTATGGAGATTCTCAGTCATCTAGGTTATGGTTGTCTCAAAGGTGCTTCTTCAAAAGGCAACTGGACTTTCTTTGGTTTTCCTTGAAGACGAGTTTCGCTTCTCATCCAAGAAGCTTCATCGGTTCTGGCAGGATAGTGGAGGGAAGGGGGGATGGAAGGATCCTAAATGTTAAGGACCAGATGACTGCAAAGAAATATGACCCTTCCACCATCCCCATCATGTCAGAACTAATCCTTCCTTTCCCCTTCCCATCCCACCATTCTGCCAGAATCAATGAAGCTTCTTGGATGAGAAGCAAAACTTCTTCAAGGAAAAACACTGATATGTGTTTACTCAAAAGTACTTTAATGGCACTTATCCCCTGTAGTAAGCAAGTATAACAAGGATACACATCCTAAAGCCCAATTAAAATTATAACTTACAAGCTGCCTTGCGTAATGTAGTTTGTAGGCCAAATTCATCTGGAAGATACCAGATTGGAAGATTACAATAGAGACAATAAGTTGCCTAACCAGACTACATGTAAGATAGAAATCAAGCAGTGTTGTGGTGTGTACAGATAATCATATGAAGAACATTGTCTTTTATCTCTAATCACAAGCATGTATATATTCAAATTATAGCAGCTTTTTCAAGAAGCTCTAGGCTTAATGAGACTAGTTGTTAACCGCAGTAATGAAATTAATTCAGTCTTCAGTTGAGCAGATATTGTTATGTACCAACTAGTCTACGGAAGTACGGTATTAGAAGGGTGTTTTCAGGCTATTTGTTTTTATTTAAACTTATGTATAAAGGTGGAGTTCCTCTCCTTGATATTCTCTGAGCCAATGACAGAAACAGATGATGTAACTGTACATTAGTGACAATTGTTTCACATTGCAGTTCATTTTGCAATGAACATTTCTAAAGTACTATTAATTTCCCTCCCTGATGAATCAGTTTTGCATGTGCCTAGACCACATTCATTTTGTGAGGAATAAAAATTTAACTTGAAGGGTGTTGGAAAACAAAACAAGTTTTATTAAAGCTTTTGCAAAAGCTGGTGTACCCTTCTATATGCAAATAAAGGGCCACACTGAATGAATTTCAGCATTGACTTTTATATCCTATCCCATGCATCACACCACATCCTTTCAATTGAAACCCAGTTGAAAGGTTTGAATTGGTCACATGCTTTTTGACCGCCTAGCAACCATTACAATTACCAAACCCTCCAATTATTAGATCAAAAGTCCCTTTTGTTCCTGTCTTATCTCCCCTCCCTTTTCTGTGGCATGATTTGTAACATCCTGCTAACTAAGGGTATAGCCTTATCTACAAGGTAGATAAACTGGATAATTGCAATTATAAAAGATTTATGTCTTCCCTTGTTTATTTATAAGAGTGCCTGCTTTTCATCTAGAACAGTGGTTCTCAACCTGTGGGTCGGGACCCCATTTGGGGTCGATCGACCATTTCACGGGGGTCACCAAGCAAGGCTGTCCACCATTTTTTTTGTCCGCCATGTTTTTTGTCCGCCATTTTTCCCCCTTTTCCGGTGGGTGCCTTACCTCCCTTGGGCTGGGCCAGCTGGTGGTCGGCCTGCTCCGTCTCTGCCGCTTGCCAGCTACGCCTCAGCCAGCGCAGGGGGCAGAACCACGCATGCGCGGCGCTCCCGGGCAGGGAAAGTCCTCGACTTACGACCGGTTTAGTCCTCAACTTACAACCGGTTTAGTCCTCGACTTACGACCGGTTGGGGTCGCGGCATTAAAAAGGTTGAGAACCACTGATCTAGAAGCTATGTGTGTAACAGAGTTCATGCTTCGGTTAAACATGGCTGCACTTTGGTTCATAGTTATACTTTAAAATACTAACTCTAGACAGTTTTTTATAAAGAATAAACCTTACATAAATTGAATAATATGTTATTCATAAGCTATATGCTATTCTACAATAGTGTGCACTATTCTAAAAGTATGCTTAAAGTCAGTGTATATAGTTTCTCTCTATTCCTCCAGCTTACTTCATCTCCTTTCCTAAAAATACCTTAGCTAAGTGCCTCTACATGCCTATTCCTTTAACAGAAATGAAAAATTATAACATGTACATTTCTTGTGTACCTTACAATTTAAACCAGGTTAAAGAGCTGTATTGTAACTTACTTTCTGGATTAGGTTCATGCCCAAATTAAACTTTACAGGGAGTCTTTAACTAATGACCCTAATTAAATTAGGAATTAAGGTTGTAAATTATGTTGGTTGTTAAGCGGGTCATCACGTGACCAATTTGATTTTATCAATTTTTGTTGCAGCAATCATTAAGCAAATCACTATGGTTATTAAGCAAATCAGCTGTTGTTAAGCAAACCCTGCAGTCATTAGGTAAATGGCATGGCCATTAAGTGAGCTCATTATAATAAACGTTTTTGGCTGGAAAGCGGAAGTAAATGCTAGTTTCGGGGGGGGGAGTAAATCGTGGTCATGTAACTGTAGGCCATAAATGCAGGCTGGTAGCCAAGCACCCAAGATGCATTTATGTAACCCTGGCGGGGGGGTTGGCCATAAGAACTTCATATCTGGATCATAAGTAACTTTTTTGGATCCATTGTTGAACAGTTGCTAAACAAGGACTACCTGTAATTACCTAGAGTTAGTCTCTGAGCAGATCACCTAACCCAGTGATGGCAAACCTTTTAGAGACTGAGTGTCCAAAAACTGCCCCCGCTCTACCCCCCTGCCTGCCCCCGCTCTGCCCCCCCACCCCCTGCCCCGCCTGCCCACAGGACCACTCACCGCCTCCAGGGCCCGCCGCAGATCGCCCAGGCAGCCCAGCAGCCCTATGGCAGCCACACCCTCTGCCCGCGCCCTGCAGCATCAACTGCATGATGGGGCGTGAGGGCAGAGTCTTGTCTACGCTGCCTGGCTGCCATGTCCTTGGCTGCGCTGCTTCGTGTGGGCCACGCTCGGGGATGACTCTCCTTCAGGGGGGCTGCTGGAGAGGAGGGGGTCGCGGGGGGAGGCAAAGCTGGGGCAATGGCATGTGTGCCCACAGAGAGGGCTCCGAGTGCCGCCTCTGGCACCCGTGCCATAGGTTCGCCACCACTGACCTAACCTAAAGTGCCTTCTGAATTGGAACAAAATATAATTTCAGGGTAACCTTTCTTTCTGGCCTCCAAACACAGAGGCTCCCTCCATTTGGGCCATCTCTGCATTGTTTCTTTTCATCTGCTCCTGGGATGCACAGAAGAGTGAAACAAGAATTATTGATGGAGGAAAGGAAGGCTTACACTGAGCCCAACAACATTTGTGTGATTGTAGCTTTTTACCCTCCTGATGGCAATAGCTAGAAGCTGATCTTGGCTAACTTTGAAAAAAAAATCAACAATGGGCCTGGTTAATATTTAGACCACTAAGAAATCACAAGGCTTTAGATTAAATAAAAAGATATTCTGGAAATAGCAGCAAATTATTTTGTCATTACCGTAATATTTTATTGATTCACTGCACATCAGAAATCATTGTGATTTTTTCCTTGTATTTAAACATAAACAAGATGAGATGCGTTTCTTTTGAGAAAATAGATTATTTGAAAATCAAATGGCACTTACCTAAGATATTTGTCTTTGCTAGACTCTTTTCTACTCTCCTACCCACCCTCTTTTCCTTGTGATGTGGCAGTAAAGCAGAGAAGTGGAGACTTGATTTGTATGTGCCTGATCAAGTACAATTTGTTTATCTGTTTGATTTCTGATAAAGTAAAGCTTTGTGCTTCTAGTAAACTTTGCTTTTTATGTATGTAGTTATTTCTGCAATCCTCAATTTCCACTTAGAGTTAAGTAAAGGCATTAATTACATTAGTGGAAAATGTCTTTTGAGCTGGTAGGCTCAGAAGCCACCTAGGGCAGAAAGACATATTCCTTGGCCCCCATCTTTTTTTAGTAGTCTTTGAACCCTGCCCATATCAGTTTCAGGAAACCTGCCCCAAACTGCTCTGGAATCAAAATGTCTCAGTTAATCAGTGCTGCCTAGAATCCATTTTGTGATGCCAAACATTGATTTTCTTTCTTATCTCTGTTCAAGTTCACAGGCTCTGTTCTTCTCCTTGTCAAAACAATAACTCTACTTTCTTGGAAGAAAGTTTCTGTCTGACAGGAAAGTGTATTGCCTCTTCTGCTCCCAGCTTGTGTTAACAGCTAAATAATAAGCTCACATGATGGGTAGAGGAGCAGCCTTTAGTGCCATGTACAGTAACTACCCAGAAAACAATGAAGATTTATCTATGTCAAGGGTCTTCAAACTTGGCCCTTTTATGACTTGTGGACTTCAACTCCCAGAATTCCTCAGCCAGGCACACTGGCTGAGGAATTCTGGGAGTTGAAGTCCACAAGTCATAAAAGGGCCACGTTTGAAGACCCCTGATCTATGTGGTCAATAGGAGTCCACTCAATTCAAATAGTAATTAGTTTTACCTGACTGATACTTAGCCACTTGCTTTCTTTTCATTAACATAGATTAAGAGGAAGCAGAAGTGGGAAAGAGTGGGAAATCACAAGTTTAGCCCTGTCTAAAAGATTAAGGTTAATTCAAAGTCAAGTGTCTTTGAATGGCTTAACCTCTATGTCACAGTGTCAAACATCGCACATTGTCGGAGCTGGGGTGGGCCAGGCCTGGTTGCATCATGACCCCCTGCTCTATCTGCTTGGAAGTCTGATTTATAAGCACAGATAACTAGTTTGGGAAATAGTGAACTGGAAAAGGAACTGGATGGCCAAAAGAATGGATGTTAGAAAAGAGAAAGCAACAGCAGATATTTAGTGAAAAGATAACTGACTTTTAATTAGTTTTCAATTTTAAAATGGTGTAGCAGATGTTACTAATTTTGTATGTGCTTACAAAAATTACAGTAATTAGGAACACACTGGAAAAGCATTTTTCTCTCACACAGTGCACAATGTTTCTTATCGATGTGGACAGCTAAGAAAGATGTAGACAGAATCTAAAAATTATTTTAGAAATGTTATTCTTATACAAGTGTGTGCATAAAATTAATTAATTAGACAAGGAAGCAACTAAAATTATTATGGAGTTACACATAATTGCTTTCTTACATAATCAGAATTAAAATGTATCAAGAAGTGCAAAGAAAATACTGCTGGAAGAGGATAAAACTAATGGAATGCAATTATTATCTTTCTTAAATTTGTTAAAATTATTTAATGATTTCATAAAGATGGCTGAAATATTCTATAAATGTTCAATTATGATATTTTATCTATTGTTTTTTTTAACTGTAAGCTGCCCACAATTGTCTAAGAGTATGGTGGGCTCAAAATGTAATAAATAATAAAAAAAAACTAAGTATAAATGAAGTAAGATTTATTAAATTGTCAGTTATGGAAGCCAGACATGAGAATGTTTAATCTCTTATAATAAATTTCTGTTTCATTAGAAAGTAGAGAATAGTAGAGAATAAAGAACTTGTTATAACAATAACTTTCTTTTTTTCTCAGTTACACCATTTCAGTAAACAAGCATTAGGAAACAATTATCTCCAGGGATTCCAAAGTATTATTAGTCCAGCTTGATCTGAATCCTCAAATCATGCAATCAATGCTTCTTGTTTACCAATGGTTTTATAATACATATTAATTCCCCACCCTCTGAATTTTATTGTAAGTCCCAACTGGATGCTTATCTTCCTGGTTCTTATTATTAGAGAAGACATTTTAACTGTTACTTAAGCACTTTCTCTTTGTGCTTTAACTCTTCATTATTCTCATGATGTACCTGTTCATATGTACTCTATCTTACTGTAGTATACTGGTATTTCTCTGAATACAGGTAGTCCTTTACTTACCACTGATTGCTTAGTGATCATTCAGAGTTACAACAGACTCCCTCAAAAGGTACTTATGATCCGATTTTAAGGTTCTGATAGGTGCCTCCAGGAGTCACATGACCACATTTTGGGGCTTAGCAACTGGTCCACATTTATGACCAATTGCAGCATCCCACAGTCACATGTGGTAAATGTTGATTTACAACATTTTTGCTAAAAACTGATTTTTACTTCTGGTTTCTGGCACAAATGCCCCATAGCAAACAATGGGTTCGCTTGACGACCGCCGCATTCATTTTACAATTGCTGCAAAAGAGGTCATAAGATCGTGTTGATCACATGGAAGATCTGTTTTACAACTATCATGACTTATTACCCTAATTGCCAGGCTGAATTATGGTCATAAGTCGAGGGCTACCTATGGTGGATTGTAGAGGAGAATTGTTTATAAGATATAGAGAGTTGAACAGCCGTAAGTGATGAGAGAAAAGTGGATTCATTTTATGGAGACTACTGATTATCGCAAGAAATAGACTGATTCTATGTAAAGATCAGTCTAAATGCTCAGGCCAACATCAACACCACCATTGGCGTTAGCATCCGCACTCTCATAAACTGACTTGTGAGTTCTCCTTCTCTTAAAAGAAAAAAATAATAATTTCTGTTGAAGTCCTTTCTACAGTTTCAAAAAAAAAAAAAGTCAAGAGGCATAGATGTTCAAACAATATGCTATACTAAGGTGACCAACCATCCTCCTTTAGGGAGGACAGTCCTCCTTTTGTGAGTTCTGTCCTCCCTCGAAAAGTGTCCTCCTACATGTCCTCCTTTTTGATATTTGAAGACTAATGTGCAGGGCTTTTTTTTCTCATAGAACGCTCAGAACAGCGTTCCGGCACCTTTTTTGATGGTTTTTTTTTCAACTTTTGCATGAGCTGTGCTACTTCCCTATTGGCTTTCGAAAGCCAATAGGAATTGCTGCTGAGCGTGCCAAAAGACCCGGCCGGCAAACTTTGCACATGTAAGTTGTCTGCAGCGAAGGCGAATTGGCAGGAACTTTGCACCCCTCCCTGCTACCCAACTACATCATCTCCTAGTTAGTCCCGAAGATACCTGGAGGAGACTGGATCGGCGACGCCATGGTAACTTTCTCTTGATCTTCGGCCCTGCTAGGGCAATAATGGCTGCGGGCGCAAGAGGCAGGGATGGTGGGGCTGCTGCGGGCGGGAGTATGAGGGGCGGCAGTGGCCGGCTGCCCCCCGTTCTGTGGGAGCCGCGGGGCCTGCTCTACACAGGGCTGCGCAGGGTGGGCGGTGGTGCTGGCGGGGCAGCTGCAGGCGGGGTGTGTCGACAGCGGGCTGTCCCCCGAGGCCGGAGCCGGCACAGCTGGTGCTTTGGGAGCCGCGGGGCCCGCTCTACATGGCGGGGCAGCAGTGCTGGCAGGGCGGTTGCGGGCAGGGGCGCGTCATGTAAGCATAATTACAATATAAAATGTTATTGTTACAAATGTTTTTTATTATGCATTTATCATATTATAGTCTATTCTGTATTATTGTTGCAATGAATAAAATGTTTCTTTTATTTACGATATTTTTTTTCTTCAATTTATTTGTGTCCTCCTTTTTATTGTAAAAAAGTTGGTCACCTTAGCTATACACAAAACAGAGAAGCCCATTTTATTCAAGACTGTTGTGCAGAATCAGCCAGAATGTTTCATTTATGGTGGACATTTTCCTATGAACCCAAGAAATTGGGAAATTTGAGTAAATCATGGTTAAAAATAATATGCAGTTAGTCGTGGCTAAGAATATAACGTGAACATAGCTATTACATCAAATATTTTAATATTTTCCCTCCATGTGCACCATAAGGTCAGTTCAGATAGGATGTGCATATTCTTCTCCTCTTTAAAGATGGTACGTGGCAATCTGTTGGGCATCCCAAAGCAGTGGCCACCAGTTTAATGATGGTTCAAGGGTTTGGAAAGCCCATGAAATGAAAGTGATCCTCTGCTTATTTGTGTAGCTAATTCAGTAGTTGCTTTTTCTGGACCAAGTTGACCAATATCTCTCTCCTAGAGGAAGGAGAGCTGAGATCTCCTGTTCCTTCTTGTTGTACTTTCTGCTTCCTCACTTGCAAAAGATTGTAGAAGAACTAACCAGAAAGATGTTGGACATTAGAGCCAGAAGGTCCAAGACTGATGTGGTGGTTCCTGAACTACAGAAAGCCCTTGGTGCTCTCCGAGCTTAATTGTTATCTTATAAATATTTCATTGCTCACACTAAGTACCATCTACTAGCACTGATAAGGTTACCTAGTTTGGGTAATGAAACATCTGCAAGTAAACAATCAAGCTCAGAGAGCACTAAGGACCCCTCATTCCAATCCTGAGTTACACATATTCTCCTTTATTAGAGAAAGTCTTTCTGAGAGTAACTCTGGCCCTGCACTGGAGAATCAGTTGCACCATACAATCTAATTTTAATGTGTAGTGACTGGAGTTCTCAACTCCCTGAAACCATTTTCTGTAGATCTCATTTTTGAGAGGAGAAGATAAGAGGTACCATTTTCCATCAAAGTAATTATCTGTCTGCAGCCATTATGCACATTAGCACAGTCAAGAAACAAGGTACCAGTAAAATGTGTAATAATTACATTGGAGAGGGATTGTTATTTTTTCTATAGCTAGAATGAGAAGGAAGGTCAATTAAAACCATCTGTGAATACTTAGCACCTTATTATTGTGTTCTAATTACAGTGAACATAATATATATATTGAGTCATTAATCGCTGCTGAGTAAAATACTCCCTTGCCTTGGGAATATTGATCACCTTAGTAATTAGTGGAATGGAAAAAAGCAAAAGGCATTTTAAAAAGTAACTAAGATAGATAGATGGTTACTGGATTCACACATCATATTTACACATAAATAAGTGTTGTTTGATTTTAACCTAGCATAGTATAAAATCTAGCCATGGGTTTGTAAGCCATGCTTACATATGATATGATCTCATCCAATAGTGACTTCTCAACAAACTTTGATGAAGCAAATGATACCTTATCCCTAGCCAGGAATGCAACCATTCAGTTAAAACCCCGACTGAAATCAGCAAGATTCCTTTTATGTCAGACTCATCATCAAATGAGTTACTTTAAAATTTTGAGGAAAGCGTTGGATTTGAAGTCAGAGAGCCAGTTTGGTCTAGTGGTTGGCACCAGACTAGAAACCAGGTGACTATGACTTCAAATCCCATCTTTGGCATAAAAGCTGGCTGGATGACTTTGGGCCTGTCATTCTCTCTCAGCTCACAATGTCAGGGTTGGGCAAGTTCCTGTTGCAGCCAATGGCTCAACACTTAGTTGATCAGAAAAAACAGACCCTGCATTTGTGGAAAACACGCTAAGAAGAGAAAATTTGAAGTCATAAATTAAGGAATGACTAACAGTCAGGGCACAGCATTAATTACTTTCATGCAGAATGTATTTCTGAGAGAGAAGCATCCGTTAAGTAAAGGGCAAGGAAACTGAAGAAGGTGGAATGTCCATCGGTGGTTCTGGTACTTCTGCTTTTTCTTGAGTTGTTTCTGTTTGTCATAGCCTTCTTCTGCAACATTTTTTTTTTTCAATTTCCCAGTCTGCTGTAAGTTACAAGTCTAGAATTTTTTGGCTGTCTCTCATCAAAGCACCAGTAACCAGTTCAGCATTTTCAAGGTCAAAAGGGTCAGCTAGGGGTCATAAGAATCTTGATAAGGCAATTAAGTCCTAGAACCTCTGATTCCATTTTTCTATCTTCTATCCAGATGCTTTTTTTCCTTTTGTGGAATGTGAAATTACATGTCCATTTCTGGGCAGCAGTTGGTCTTACACACCGGGAGTCTTGTTGAAAAAAAAAAAGACAAAATCCAGTGTCCTTCCAATAAATGAAAAACTTCAAAAAATCAATGTGCTTGTGAGAACAAAACATGGCAAGTGATCAATGATCACAATCCATTTAATTTTTGTGGTACTACTTGAACATGTAAGGGATGTGATCTTGCTTGTTCAGAAAGGCAGATGAAAACATTTCTTTTCTTTTCTTTTTTGGTTAAAACCCCTCTGCTTTTTATGTAGGAGAAAAATCAGAAGATCAAGTTTGAACAAATAAAAGATTTTTGAGCAATTGCAGTGATAGTTTCTAAACAGTTGTAGATCAATACACCCTAGGAATTTTTGCCCTTTTGTCTGGAAACTCTTAATATCTCATAACTGTGGGAGCAATCTGTATGCTCAAACTTGATGGATAATTCTGCATTCTCAAATCTAACACTTACCCTTTAGTAACTTGTTAAAACATTTCACAGACTCTGCTTCGCAAAAGAATTTAATCGTCCTTTGCTCCTGCCCAGGGATGGATCTGCAAAAGTTAACTGGGAAGATAAAATGTTTTGAATTTAATGCATCCAAAATAGCAGGTTAGGGGATAATAACAGTTCTCCCCCACAAAAGAGAAGTGGAATGTAAGTGATCTGACAGTGAATTGAGCCATAGCTTTAGGATAAATGAACACAATAAACAACTATTAAAAAATCACAAGGGACAATAGTTTAAAAGCACTAAAGGCAGTCATTGGGTTGGAAAATGACCTGGTTAATAACTTTCAGCTAGAAAGGGAGCTAAAAAGTACTCATATAATATAAATTCATGAATTCAATTCCTCCCCCTTTTATAGCTGGAATGCATTAAATATAAATATATGATCCTCTAGTGTCACCTTATTAAAGTTTTATTTGTTAAAATAGTTCTAGCCAACTTTCACGTAATTGTAGTTTACCATACATATGCAGATATGCATCATAACAGCATCAAAATGAGCAAAAATAATTTGGATTCTTGAAACAGAGATCCACGAACCTTGGAGCATGATGTGTTGGTCATTCTGAAAGATTAGATTTCTAATAGCTGTATTGTGATTTATGGATTTACAGATTTGATATTATTTTTTTAAAATCCAAATTATGGATTTAGAAAATTCTGTGCCGCTCAAAATCAGCTTGATTGCAGCACCTTATAAATAAATGAAATAAAATAAATAAAACTGAAGAGAGGATCAAGAAAAACAAAGTGTGAAATTGCCCCAAAGCGGTGTTTCTCAACCTTGGCAATTTGAAGATGTGTGGACTTCCACTCCCAGAATTCTCCAGTCAGCATGTGTGAAAGCTTTGGCCATAACATGCCCTTTGCCACTTATGACTCAACTGTGTTTCCATTTAAATAGCTGAATGGATCTTGCGTTGCATAAATTTGTAGTGTGCTACTAATTTCCTTGGGTTAAGGATAGGTCATGATCACTGTTTGCAAATGAGGATATTCTTAGTGCGTGGACTGTGATTTGTCCAGTGAGCATTCTTAAAACAAAGATGGTATGTTGAAAAACAACCACACCTAAGAGATTGTTTGTTCTCATAGACTCCAGTTGCACTTCTATGCCTCTACACCCTCAGGGTGGGGAGTAGAGAAATTTATAGAGAATTGTAACTGCTGTGTAAAAGGAATGTAATTAGACAGAGGAATAGATTTTTTTTTTCCTGAAGTAATGTATCAAGAATTAACTACTTTTTTGTTAGTTGATTTCCTTGCTTGTTTTGAAAGAAGAAAAACTCCTGATAGGAACTAAGCGGTTGACTGGATCGCTTAAAATAAAATCTAACAAGGAACCATTATATAAACTTTATTTAGCCCAAGTAAGATCTAATACTGTTGCTCAAAAAATCTGATTCTGAATTAGTCAAAGTCTGTTTTAAAAAGATGTCCCTTAACCTACTGAAATTATTCATGATGTTTCCTTTATGAAGAAACTAAACGTCCTTCTGAAATTCTGAAAATTCTGTCAAACTCTAATAGTGGAGACTGAGGGGACCTGAGTGGGTAGAAAGTAATCAAGATGAACATAAATACAGGACGGAGCTTTTATCCTTTTTTCTCTTGCTGCGCTTCAAATGAAAATCAATCCCCCCTTCACTAGGATTAGGTCCAGAGGGAAAGATCAGTTGGCACATTAATCAAAGGCCTTGCTACCTTTTTGTCCAGATATGTTGGACTTCAAGGGGCATCATCCATTATTCTGCATGTCTAGAAATCTTGTCAGCCCAATATATTTGATAGGCCAGAGGTCCCCAACCTTTTGTGCACCGGGGACCGAATCCATGGAGAGAGCTTTTTCTGCTGACCGGAGGGGGCATGGTTTCCTGTGCTGCCTGCATCCCGCGGATGGGGCTTTGCTTGTTTGCACAGACTGGTTTCTGTCATGCCGCAGCCCGGTGCCGGTCGACGGACCGGGAGTTGGGGACCCCTGTAATAGGCAATAGATTGAGGAAAGCTGATATAGAAAATTCAGTAGGAGAGACAGAGTGTAGGACAAGAGGTAGATTCTTAATTATTTCAATGTTGTGATTTTGGTACTTAACGTTGCATACATCTGAGGCTAACATTAAAGGTAAAGGTTTCCCAGTACAATTGTGTCCAACTGTAGTGTGGCGCATGGAACGCTGTTATCTTTCCACTGATGGAATGGGACAATTCGCTGCAACCAACTCGCTGTGGAACATTTCTTCACGGCCAACGCACCATGAGACAACTCGCCATGGAACAATTCAATTTAATTATTTAAAAAAATTAAAATATTTTCATTTTTGTCATTCACATTTCATTTTGTCCCTCCTTTGGCATCCTTTCTTTAATGGTTCTATTCTGCCAGTTCTTTGATATTAATGTAACTCTTGTCGTGCGGCAAGTTGTCGCTCTGCAAGTTGTTCCCCTGGTGAGTTAGCCATGGCGAGTTGTCCTAAACCAGTGATGGTGAACCTTTTAGAGACCGAGTGCCCAAAAACTGGCTCCACCCCCACTCCACCCCCCTGCCCCACCCCCACTCTGCCTCTCCATCCCCCGCTCCGCCTGCCCACAGGACCACTCACTGCCTCCAGGGCCCGCCGCAGATCGCCCACGCAGCCCAGCAGCGCTATGGCGGCCACACCCTCTGCGCGTTCCCTGCAGCATCAACTGCATGATGGGGCGTGAGGGCAGAATCTTGTCTATGCTGCCTGGCTGCCATGTCCTTGGCTGCGCTGCTCTGTGTGGGCCACGCTCGGGGGCGACTCTCCTTCAGGAGGGCTGCTGGAGAGGAGGGGGTCACGGGGGGAGGCAAGGCTGGGGCAACGCCACGTGTGCCCACAGAGAGGGCTCCAAGTGCCGCCTCTGGCACCCGTGCCATAGGTTCGCCACCACTGTCCTAGACCCCTCACCAAACTGGTACCTATTTTATCTACTCACATTTGCATGCTTTCATACACTTCCCTAATTTGGACAATTCCTAGCAATCTGGGCTTCAAATCTTACAGTGCTTAGTCAGTATGCCCATTGCTAAGAATCCTTTGGACTGCAAGTCCAAATATCTGAATACATTTTCCCCCTTCTCAGTCTCGCCCCCCAAACCTAGAATTTCCTGGTAGTTTCTTTTAAAGCGCTAAGCAGATATGGTCCCATTCCCCCCCCCAGATCAGTCAAAGTCAACTAAGTGCTGCCACCTGCTGTGACCAGTTAACAAACTATTTTAGCTTTTATTTTAATTAAATGCAGTAGGTAACATCACAGCGTTTATCTGTTTGTTCTCTTGAGTCTTTCCTTGGCTGAGGGGCTTATCATTGAGAGTTGATGCCGAAGGAGAACTAGTTAATTAAACAGAAAGTCTAATTTTATTCTTAAAATTTCACGCCTGGCAGAAATTTTATAAAACAGTTTGAAAAATCCAGTTCTTTTTTTCAAAAAGAGGAGCATGTTTTGACAACATGTACCGTGTTTATATTGTCTAGGTATTTCTGATAGGTACGCCAAGAATGTAGACTCATTATATTGATTATAGTAATAACTTGCTGTCTAGAAGATTAATGAAGTGAAGAGAAACTTATACACTCCGGGTGAATCACCAGTCAGATATAATCTGTAACAAAGGCTCATTCCCTTCTCTTTTCAATGGCAGTCACATTTTTATATTTAGTTTTTAACAATTAACAACTGTGTTAATTGTTGCATTTTACTTAGTAGATCTGTGTTTGTTATTGGAATTGTCTTTCCCCATCAAATACAGGGATACAATTCTCACTATCCCAGTATATGAGAATTGTGGTCTGACATAGCTAGGAAATGCCAAATTTGAAGGGCAGCTAATTTAAGCAATGTATTTTTTCATAGATATCTAGAGACAGAAGTGTTCAATGCAATATTTTTTTTAAAAAATGTGCACCAGGGATAGAGGCAGTGGTGGGATTCAGCCAGTTCGGCAGAACCGGTAGCTAATTTTTTGTTGCCCAGGCCCAGAATGGACTTCCAGAAGCGGCATCCATACAGAAAACCGGTTGTTCACATATCTGAATCCCACCACTGGATAGAGGCGGGATTGCTGATAAACAAACTGTGACTTTGGTGTCATGGTACAGCAGACTCAAGCCATGTACAGATAATCCTTGACCTATTATCCACAATTGAACCCAAAACTTTTATTGCTAAGCAAGGGAGTTGTTAAGTGAATTTTGCCCCATTTTATGACTTTTCTTGCCACAGTTGTTAAGTGAATCATTGCAGTTCTTAGATTATAACATGGTAGTTAAGTGAATCTGCCTTCCCCATTGACTTTGCCTATCAGAAGGTTGCAAAAGGGGATCACATGATCCCAGGACACTGCAACTGTCATAAATACATGCCAGTTGCCAAGCATCCCAATTTTGATCACGTGACCATGGGGATGCTGCAATGGTCATAAGTGTGAAAAGCAGACATAAGTTTTTTTTTCCAGTGTGGTTGTAACATTTCTGCAAGGGTCTTGGCATACATTGTTCTGAGATGTTATAAAGTTTATAAAGTTTATGACTCCTATCTTTCAGGGAGAATGTGATTCTGTCTAGGGCTAGTGTAGAAGCAGATAGAATTTTTGTATCATATTTGTAATTGTTTTTATTTTAATTCTGTTTGCTGCCCAGAGTCACTTGTTGAGATGGTTGCCGATATAATAGATACAAATAAAAACACAGAAGTGGATATTCTGCATGAAGAATCTCTCTCTCTCTTGCTAGGATTTGGTTAGAACACCCCATTCAGTCCCATATAGTTTGTAAACCAATGTTTCTCTGCAATTTTAAGTATGTATTTTCCACTCCCAGAATGAGGAATTTTGGGAGTGAAAGTCCACACTTCTTACAGTAGCTGAAGCTCAGAAAAGAATAACTTCAGGGTTTGGGGGGAGGTTTACTTTTTCATTTAGTATCTACATCTTTTTATATGACATGCTAAAGTGCAAAGTACTATTTTATACTGCTTTGGTAAGACCACACTTAGAATACCGCATCCAGTCGTGATCACTATGATAAAAGATATGAGATTCTAGAAAGGATGCAGAGAAAAGCAATGAAGATATTATGGGATTAGAGGCAAAAATATATGATGAACGGTTACAAGAACTGGGTATGTCTAGTCTAACAAAGAGAAGGACTAGGAGTGACATGATAATAGCTTTCCAATATTTGAGGGGCTGACACAGAGAAGAGGGCCCCAACCTATTCTCCAAAGCACCTGAGGGCAGAACAAGAAACTTATCGAGGAGAAATCCAGCCTAGAATTAAGGAGAAATTTCCTAACAGTGAGAACAATTAACCAGTGAAGCCGCTTGCCTTGTGGATGCTCCATCACCGGAGGTTTTTAAGAAGAGATTGGACGGCCATTTGTACAGAAAGGCATAGGGTCTCCTGCTTGAATAGGAGGCTGGACTAGAAGACCTCCAAGGTCCCTTCCAACTCTGTTAATCTGCTATAATGTTATTCTGTATTTCTAGGGGTAACCATCAATAATATACTTATCCACTGATCAGCTTGGCTTAATATCACAGTTACCTTTGTGGAGATGGATCCTTTGCTCTTCTTTTATAGTTATGTAAAAAACAAACCATGGAGGTTAGTTGAGGCTCAGCACAGTCAGACTCCCTTAGTTCACTGACAGAAGACTTATCAGCATCCCTATTTTTCTCCAGGGACCAGATGGAGGGCCAACCATAGGTTAATCTCCAAATCCAGTTAGGTTAGATGCAGCACCATGGTTTACATCTGTGTTTTTTAAACTTGATAACTTTAAGATGTGTAGATTTCAACTCCCAGAATTCCCTAACCTGGCTAAGACATTCTGAGAATTGAAGTCCACACTTTTTTAAAGTTGCCATGTTTGAAAATTGTGGGTTTAAATGATAAACAAATTATTTGAATGCAAATTGTGATGTAAACACACTTGGCAATGGTTAGTGGAAAAACTATTTTTTCTGGAATAAAGAAAGACCAGACTTTTTCAAAGCATAGTGTAACTGATCATCCATTTTTTTTGTGATACATACATGTAGTTCCTGACATATAATCAGAGTTGGGATCAGAATTTTGGATGCTAAGTAATATGGTTGTTAAATGGAACATCAAGTGATCAGACTTAATTTTATGACCATTTTTACATGGTTGTTAAGTGCCAATCTGATTTTCCTAATTGATTCTGCTTGTAGGAAGTTGACTGGGAAGGTCACAATCACATGACGGCAGCTACTTGAGAGACTGTCTCACCCCACTGGTATTGGCCCGTACCACCCATGCTGGCAGAGGAGGCATGTTGCAGGTCCCGTCAGCCTGATTATTCCGGCTGGCAAGGTCCAGGAGGCGAGCCCTTCTCTGCTGTTGCTCCTGCCCTCTGGAGCATATTGCCCCCAACCCTCCTATCTTTTTGTAAGGGCCTCAAGACCTGGATCTGCCATATGGCTTGCAGCCCCAATGGGGGAACAGCACAATGGAAGTGGTTGATCAAGCAACAACCGATCCCATCTCCCTCTACTCTGTCCTCCCCATGTGTCATTAGATTTGAACATCATTTTGATTTATTTATGTTTTAATGTACTGTTTAAATACATTTTTATGACTGTACATTGACTGCCCAGAGTTGCCCTGTGGTAAGATGGGTGGCCAATAAAATTTATAAATAAATAAATAAAATAAATAAATACTGCAGCTGATGTAAATTCAAGCTCACTGCCAAGCACCCAAGTTGCAATCATGTGACCATAGTGATGCAATGGTCATAACTTTGAGAACAGATCATAAAGTCACTTTTTTCATTGCGGTTGTAACTTCAAACTGTTGTTAAATGAATATTCATAATCAATCAACCAATCAGAATAGAGCTGGAAGGGACCTTGAAAGTCTTCTAGTCCAATCCCCTGCTCAAGCAGGAGGCCCTATACCAGTGATGGTGAACCTTTTAGAGATCCAGTGCCCAAACTGCAACCCCAAACCCACCTATTTATCACCGGGTGCCGGGTGGGCGTGGCCAAGGTGGTTATGGCAGACTGGGTGGGCGGGGCCAGGGCGGCGGAGGCCAGTCCCTCGCCATCTCCGGGGCATGGCACACATGCCCACAGAGAGGGCTCTGGCACGCATACCATAGGTTCACCACCACTGCCCTATACCATTCCAGACAAGTGGCTGTCCAGTCACTTCTTAAGAACCTCCAGTGATGGAGCACCCACAGCAGCTAAAGGCCAGCTGTTCCATTAGTTAATTGTCCTCACTGTTAGGAAGTTTCTCCTTAATTCTAGGCTGCTTCTCTCCTTGATTAGTTTCCATCCATTGTTTCTTATTCACTAGATCCTGGGATAATTTAAATTTCATTGGTCTCCTTTATAATGGATTGAGAATGGTTAGGGGAATGCCCAAGCCCACAGTTTGAACAGACTTAGTAAAATAACACTAAATTATTAATGGTTTTTTCCCCAGACCAAATTGATATATGCTTATGGAATTTTGAAACACTATTTTCCCACTGACAATACAGGTAATCCTTATTTACTGATTGTCTGTTATAGCAACCATGTGCAGTTATGGTCACTGAACAAGATTTCCTATAGCCTATTTTAAAGACCCATAAATCTTCTGAGGACATTATTGAGGACTTGAATGAAAATAAGAAGCTGTTGAGTAATATATGTGTCTTTGTTTTAGCAAATTTCAAAAGAAAAATGAAGATGCAACAGGGTATCCGGGCATGAGAGGAGAATGGCTTGAAGATTTCCAGAAGAGAAAATTTCAAAGTGAGACTGATATCAGCAGAATTCCGAAACAACCACTAGTTCACCGGTTGAAAAAGGCCATGGGAAATAGTGAGTTGTCACTACCATATTCACAGTGAATAACAATGTTATCTATGGAATGTGTAAAGGAAAAGGTTAATTTTTATACATACACACACAGATAGATAGATGGACACCTGCCAACATGTATATGCGCGCATAATTGAGCTTGTGTTTGGCACAAGTACTAAAACATGATTAAGTTTTTTTTCTAGAGTAGAAAACAATATTAAAAGACAATGCTGAAACTTAATTTTGGTTTTCTATCAAGTGAAGACATTAATCTGATTACAACAGAAAATACATTCTAATGGGGTCACTACTCATGCTTTTAAAAGAGTTTTACCAGGAGGAAAATAATAAATTGTGTATCACAGGTATATCTGCAGAACAGTGACTGATTTACTGCATTCAAGTTCTGTTGTCATTCTGTGGAAGATAAGACAAAAAAGCAGTTTAGATAAATCAGATTGCGGATAAAACAATGGGTTTCTCCTATCTACTTGTCAAGGAACAGAAACTCAATTTAGATAGATAAAATGGATGATAGAATTTGACAGACAGGGGGGAGATCAGAAACATGCAAGTGGCAAGATAATCAGATATCAGAGCAAAAAGATTGTGTCGATTGCTATACTCAGCACTAATAAAGATGTAAGAAATACTTCTGTGGGGCTGTTGCTTTTAGCAAGTTCCGAACTAGCTATATTTTATTCTACACACAGATGGTTTAACCATAATTATTGGATAAATAAATGCTCCAACACTGGAAGTTTTTAAGAAGAGACTGGACAGCCATTTGTCTGAAATGGTATAGGGTTTCCTGCCTGAGCAGGGGGTTGGACTAGATGACCTCCAAGGTCCCTTCCAACTTTATTATTATTATTATTATTAAATCACCTTGGTGGAGTTCTCACCCTTTATGTGGGCCATGTTAACCCATCACAACTTTTTTAGGACCGCCATATTAATAGGAGTTGGCAGTGGAGTGACTTTGGGCAAATTGGCACAGGCAATTCCCCACACACACCCCCACACACCCAAATATCCATGGACGCTCCATTTATATTTCATAGAACTGAGTAACAATAGTACATTCACTCCAGCGGTTAAGGTACTAGACCAGAAAGCAGGAGATTATGAATTCTAATCATGCCTCAGGCATGAAAGTTAGTTGGATAACTTTGGGCCAGTCATCCTGTCTCAGTCTAATCCACCTTACAGGATTGTTGTTGTGGAGAAAATAGGAGGAAGAAAAAGTATCAGGTATGTTTGTTGCCATGAGTTATTTATAAAAATAATAAAGGCAGACAAATACATACATACATACACAGAGTTACATACATACATACATACATTTCCAAAAATAAGGACAAAACCATATAAGCTTTAGGTGTTGTTATAAGATTTTGGACATTTTTTTAATTTGGTTACTTGTACTAGGGACATCCTATTAAAAAATCTTCATACTAGGTCAGTGGTGGCGAACCTTTTAGAGACCGAGTGCCCAAACTGTAATCCAAAACCCACTTATGCATCGTCAGGTGCCGGGTGGGTGTGGCCCATTGGCTGGGTGTGGCCCATTGGCTGGGTATGGCTGCAGTGGTAATGGCAGACTGGGTGGGACTAAAAAGTTCAATCAATCAATTCCAACTTTGCAAGATCTTTTTTTTTCCGCGAGAAGTTGAAATTGATTGATTGATTGAACCTTTTTTTTTTTTTTGCACACGGCGGCGGAGGCCTAAAGCAAAAAGGTTTTATAAAACCCAGCTGAAGGCCTAGGACTGGGGCGACGGCGCGTGTGCCCACAGAGAGGGCTCTGAGTGCCGCCTCTGGCACCCGTGCCATAGGTTCACCACCACTGTACTAGGTGACATCAGTGTGTCACTTGTTTGAGTTGGGCAGCTATAGAAATTGAATAAATCAGAACAGAACGATATCATGGTTTTGTAAAATATGCGGCCACCTCTTTTATTAACTTATAGTTTTTCTTTTTCAGATTCTGCAAACACAAAGGGCTCTGCTTTGGAAGTCCCACCAGCCCAGAAGCCTGGATCCACTTCCATCCTCGAAGGACTGAGAACCCCATTTGCTTCTCTGTTCTCGTCCTTCAAGAAATCCAAGAAGCAGCACCTGAAGCCTCCCCACAAGCAGCAGCAGCAGAACTCTTCACAGTAAGCGAGAAATGTCCTATGGCATTTGAAGAGCCATTCTGTTATTTGGTCCGCTTCCTCATATTTGTTCTGCAAGAGGCTTTATTCAGAGAGGGTTTTTTTTCCAATGGACCTGCAATATATATATGTTGAAAATAGAGGAAGTCCTCAACTTCTGACTGCAATTGAGCCTGGAATTACAGTTGTAACTCATGCTGATGATTTAGCCAATTTTACAACATATTTTTTGTGGCAGTTGTTAAATGAATGCTGCGGTCATTAAGCAAACCCATTGTTCCACAATGGGCATTTTTTGTGGGAAACCAGAAGTAAATGCTGGTTTCAGCAAAAATGTCATAAATCATGGCCATATGACCCATGGGATGCTGCACAAATGCGAGTTGGTGGTTGAGCACCTAAAATGCGTTCACACAACTCTTGAGCAGGGGCAGCCATCAGGACTTTGAATCTGGGCTATAAGTACTGGTTGTTGTTGTTTGCTCCATTCTAACTTAAAACATTCACTAAGTGCCTGTTTAGTAAGTCAAGGACTATCTATACTTTCACTGTACTTTTGGTGAGATATTTAAAAGGACTTTCACAAGTCTAAGGACATAGAGCAATCAATTTTCTCTATCCTGACATCTAGGACTGCAACTCAAGAGAATTCCATTGCAATGACCAGGCTAGCAGGACGTTTTTGAACTTCTCTCTGACACATCTGAAGGACACTTGATGGGCAAATTCTGTAATAACCAACCTATTTAGCCCTTCTATGCTGTCACCATTACTCTAAGTTACCCCATTGGAAGAGGCAGAAATACTGAAGACTGTACAATAGTATTTCAAATATCTAACTCAGGACGAGAGGAAGCTACCTCATTAATCGCGCTCAATATTATCTATAGTATATAGCAATAGCAGTAAATCTGCAGACTTTCAGGTCTTCCCAGCTAAGTCTCCAGATGCTACCTCTTGGATCCAGATGTCTTTTGCATGCAAGCTAAGTATTTTACTACTCAATTGAGTCATTTTATCTCAAACTGTTATGGCATAGCTGTTCAGTAATGTCAGGCATTTTAAGAGACGTGGTGGGCTGTATAAAAGCCACGGAGGAATTATCACTTCTGAATTGCAAGTTGTCAGCAAAACTTGCATATAGATCTTTTATTAGATTTTTTTTTAAAGCTTTAATTTATATGAGTGCATATATTAAACATAGTTGTAAACAATAGCGTAGCAAGAGGAACTGATGGCCAGTGGACTAAGGCAGTCATAGAATGGATCCCACTTGATAAAAAGCATCCACAAATGAGACCTAAAACAAGATGGATCAATGACATCAGCAAGTATTGTGGGCCCAATTAACAAAAGAAAGCTCGGGACCTTATTGATTGGAAACATGTGGAAGAGACCTTCATCCTGCAGTGGAGAGACAATGGCTAGAATGGTTAGTTGTAAACAATATATCTATATAAATTTTTCATAGAGGTCGTGAGGCTGGGAACAATGAAAGAGATGAACATAATACATGGAAAGATTTTTTTTAAAAAAAACAAATTAGTCCATAATTCTTAAAGCCATGCTTTTTTGTAACTCGTGGTTTCATTAATTTATGGCTTATAATACAAACTTGTGTTTCTTTTATTAAGTCCTCAAATATGAAATTGCTATTTTGCATGAAAGAAAAAAATGGGATCTCTCTGCCTTTTGGGCAGAGAATCTATGTGCTTGCAGATACTGTTGAATTGCATCTTTTAACTTCACTGCTCAGTACAGGTAGACCTTGACTTACAACCATTTCACAACCGACCAAAATTACAACAGCAATGAAAAAGTTACGACTGGTGCTCCTTACAATCATTGTAATATCCCGGTAATCACACGATCAAAATTCGGGTTCTTGGAAACTGGCATGTATTTACAATGGTTGCAGTATCCTGGGGTTTTTTGATCACCATTTGCAATCTTACCAGTTAGCTTCCAACAAGCAAAGTCAATGGGGGAATCCAGAATTGCTTAATGGCTGTGTGATTCACTTAACACAGTGAAAGATAGCATTGGTTCACTATGATTAATAAGCTGGGGAAGAGTTTTGCTTCCAAATTCAATTTTACTTAAAAAAAAAAATAATAGCAAAAATATTCTGGAAACCAATCTAAAATTATACAGAATGCTCTACTTATTCAGAGAAATAAGAATAAGAGAATAATGCTTTAAGCCTAAAAAAAATAAATTAGAACTAAACACAGTGTCTAAATTAGGGTAGTTATTTATTCCTCAGTGAAAACCTGAACCCCAAAGCAAAGTTAGTTGCTTCCTGGGCAATCCCACAATTTCTTGGGACCTACCAGAGTTGTTGGGCAGAAGATACATTGCATGCCTCAATTCAGGCATGGAAATGTCTTCTTCCATATTCCTGAAATTCTGCCTTTATCTTTAAAAGAATAGCCATTTTGACCTGTGGCAGTTGATGCAGAAAGAACACTAGGCAAATACAGTTTGAAAACTTTAACTGTTGTGTCATAACCTTCCTGAGAGAACTCTCAAGCTTCTAACCTCTGAGAATTCCATGAGCTGGTCCAAATGAAGAGCAAGGAACAGGAGCAACAGGAACACACTCTGGAGTTGGAGAGGTGGTGGAAGGTTTAAAGCTAAGACTGGTCTTCTATAGTGCCAGTCACTGCTGTGGTTTGACTAGGTCTATGGCTGCCCTCTTCTGCCACAATGTTTACCTCTACAGAACAGATTCTTTTTGTTCTATCTCCGTAGCTGTCATCACAGTGCCCCATTACTTGAATCATTCTGAAGTTGCTTAGGTTCATGGTTGCTTACATTCATGGTCACCTAGTTCATCTGGCCAACAGTCCATCCGGCTTCCCTCTTTAGCTTCTGATTCAGAAGAGACCCTAGCACTTTCTCTCTAAGAAGCGAAGGGGTGAGGAATCTCCTGAGGGCACATGTTAAAGTCATCCTTGAGAAAAGGCTCTCTCTCGGGTCTGGAGACTGCCTAGAAAATTTAGATCGGCAGGGAGATTGAAGTGTACAGGTAAGTCACAATTAGGGCAAGTTCAAGTAGTGCAGTATTTGATATAGTGTGAATTGTAAATTGATACCAGATGCTTTTAACGTGAGCCAAAATTCAGTTAATGCGAAGCTAGTGAGTATGCAAATAAGGCTAGTGCATATGCAGTTGCAGTTGGGTTTTTCATGTATTAATCTTCATGTTTGTAAAATGGAGAGAAAGAAAATTCTATTAGAGGAAACAGTGCACGTTTTAAAAAGAGGAGGCTCATTATTACATTGGAGCAAAAATTTGATATAATTGAACAACATGAATGTAGTCACAGCAAGGCTAAAATGGGACCATCTACATCAGGGGTGTCAAACTGTTAGCCCACAGGCCGGACGCATCATCCGGAAGCCGCGCCCACCCCATTGCCGGCAATGGCAAAACAGTCCCGATACGTCTCGCGATGTCGTGTGACGTCACGAGTTTGACATGTCTGGTCTACATGTCTGGATAACTGAATCTGTGATTGAATTTTTTGTTTTTTATTTTGCTTTCTGTAACTTCTCTATAGAAAGTTAACCATAAACCTATATTATAAATATATTCTTTTTATCATTTACTGTAATGTTTTATTAACAAACACATACAAATTATGTTTAAAAATTTTCACTGCCTATTTCCATTGGGCTAGAACTAATTACCATATTTTCCATAACAATATCACTTTGAATAGTACATACTCAAATAAAGCAAACCATTTCATGAGATTCATTAACTAATCGAGACCTACCTATAACTTTAATTGTCAGTGCCAACTGGCTGTTCAATACAATAAGCACCGAACAGTTCCTTATTTCAGCCAGGTTTTAATGCCTAAGAAGATGCACTTTTAATCTTTATATGAACTCAGATTGCTAGTATGATCTTGTTTCCAGGTTTCAGAGTTGTGTGTAGTGGTGACAAATCAGCATCTGCAGTATATCACAAAAATGTCAAAACGACAAGTACATGGTGACATCATACAAATACCATCCTTATCTGAGACAAGTACTGTACATAAATCACGGCATTTACATGGTTGTATAGTCAAACATGTTTTGACATTTAGCCAATTAATGGTTTGAAAAAGTCTGAATTATGCAGAAGAAGATGCATGTTTTAGAGAAAAGAAACAAAGGGGGGAGATGGTGAAAACAACTTGATGAAATCTTAGCACTCACAGCAGTCAAGGGATTTTGTGTTACAGTTTTATTGCAAATATTTGCATTGCAATGGAATGTTTCTGTAACAGATTTTCAGAAGATGGTTTACAGCAATGAAAAGAATTTATCTGTAAAGGTCATAAAGAGTGGGGGGTTGTTTTCTCTCCCTCTTACAATTTGCTCTTTCAGAGTTATTAAAGAAGGCTATTAGCAAAATTGGTTTTGGCTGGGGGAATTCTGGAAATTGAAGCTCACCCATTTTAACATGGCTGAGATTGAGAAACACCCAGTGTTTGGAGGCTGTGTGTCTGAGTTGGGTGCAAGCCACAGGGTGGCACTATTGCTTTCAAACTTTGTTTTTGTGTGCTTTCTAGTGCCATTGTGAATGAAACAAAAGCCTGAAGCAGATGGTGATTTTGACTGTTCCAGCAAAGCTCCAATTATGTCCAAAGATATTTTTTTTTAAAGCCTAATTACAGTATACTTCTGATGGACATTTCAAGTTTGCTCTGGGTATGAGTTTTGCTTTATTTTTACCATAACCCTAAAGTTAGGGATAGATAACTTGCAGTTTTCTGAACACTTGGCTTGTGTTCCCTGCAGCCCACCTGACCAGAATTACTGACAACTGAAAGTATAATTTCTTATAACGTTGAGACCTGAAACACCTGAAAATGTAACCTATGTACTACAATGGGTGTAACAAAGTTAAAAAGCAAAGAGTCGTTTCAAAATCCTTCCAAACAATAAACCAAAATAGCACCCCTATTGTGGCCCTTGATCTCCCAACCCTCGGCAAAAAAAATCATTGCTGCCCCACCTGACAAAATATTATTCCTTTTTTTTAAGCTTCTATACATAGCCAGAAATTCCAGTAGTAATGTATGGCTGTAAGAGCTGGACCATAAGGAAGACTGAACACCAAAGAACTGAAGGCTTTCGAATTGTGGTGTTAGGAAAAACTCTTGAGAGTCCCTTGGACTGCAAGGAGATCAAATCAGCCAACCCTAAAGAAAATTAAACCTGACTGTTTTTTGGAAGGACCGATAGTGAAGCTGAAGTTCAAATACTTTGGCCACCAAATGAGAAGAGAGGAATCCTTGAAAAAGTCCCTGATATTGGGAAAGATGGAAGGCCAAAGGAGAAGGGAATGGCAGAGGATAAGATGATTAGATAGTGTCATTGACGCAATGAACAGGAATTTGGGCAAACTCCAGGAGCCTGGTGTGCTATAGCCCATGGGGTCATGAGGAATCGAGCAGATTTAGCGACTGAACAATTACAACACCACAGTGCAGAGACAGAGTGTTTTCTAGAGCAGTATTTCTCAAATTTGGCTACTTTATAATGTGTGAACTTGGCTGGGGAACTCTGGGAGTTGAAGTTCACGCATCTTAAAGTTGCCAAGTTTGAGAAACACTCTGCTACAGCAAATTGGACTTCCTCTGTGTTGTGTGGGATGATGTTACTTACTGATTACAGGTACTTTATCAGGCCTCATATGATGTAATCCTTGCCTGAAACAATTCCCACAGTGTCATGTGATGCATAAATAAACAATGCTATCACTATACTGATTACAACATGCTTTATTTACATCTTCTGGAAGAATAATTTTGTCTACCATACTGTGGAATTTGTTTTGAAGAGGACAGAGCCTTGAAGGGACCTTTTTTGCTTCTTATGAGGTTGAAGCTCTTTAAAAACATGAAATTCTGCAATCAGTACTGGAATCCGTCATGGAGATAAATAAAATGAAGGTGGGATTCATCTTCCCCTCACCTAACACAGGACAACTATGGAATCCAGATGGAAATGCACACTCATTACTCAAAGCCTGGGTGGGCAGATAATCTTATAATCTAATTGCTTAAACTTGAACCATTTGAGGTGGGAAGGAATTACATATGATGCTTGTTTACATCATAAATATTCTCTCAAGTCACTAGGTAAAATTTGTTGGCATATGTAGCACCTTCGAGCAGGTATTTAACATTAGATCTTATTGGTGGGCAAGCACATAATGGAGCAGGGACTCTGTCACATGTCCAAGTTCAAAGCTGTAGAGGAATTCCTGAGAGTGCAAGTGCACTGACCAAGACAATGTGTGGATGGAAAGTTCTAGAAGCTAGCACAAAAGCTGCATTTCTGTGGAGTTGACAGAAAACAATGGCAGTATTTCCCTGCTAAAGCAAATAATTTGACTGGGATTGTGAATACGAATTGGAGAGATTGGCATACAAAGAAAATGTAAACTTTTGTTCCCAGATTTGTGACCAGAATCTCAACAGATCTGTTATTACACACACACACATGCAAAAGTAGGCAATCTTGGCCATTAAGTTCTCTGTGTCTAGTTTTATCTAAGAGGTCAGCAAGACAATACCCAGAAAGCAAAAAAATCTGAACAAAGTTGTCAAGATAAGGCAGAGCTGACCCTATAAAGTTATTAAATGTTGTTATTATTTGATAATTCCTCTAATAGATTCCTCCTGTGGAATCACTTATCCTGAGAAATAAGATCTGCATCCTACTGTTAATGTGTTAAAATGGGCATGAGGATTAATGGGTCAATAGAGAATGGACCTCCTAGACTGTGAGTTAGTGGTTATTTTGATTGTTGTTGTTGTTACTACTAGTGTTTCTGGACTGTATATTACTGGGACTTCTATTTATTTCGTTGATATTGTTTACATAGCTTTTCTAAGCCACTTTCATTCTTCTGACTGAAACTGCACAAAATACAGTCCTAAAAGAGGGTACTACTTCTAATCCTGTGTTTTGTATCTACCGGTTGTAATTCTTGAACCAGCCCCAAGCCATCTCATTTTATTCACCATGACCACATTACACTTGCCAACTTCTGCATTATCAATTCTCTGTCAGAGCAAACAAAACATGTGCTGGGTTGGGTTGGGTTTTGCTTTGCTTTGTTTTGTTTTGTTGCTTTCTTAATTTTTCTTTTGGGGAAAGTGGCAGACAAGCTTATGCATTTCAGTCTACCAAAAGTGTGTGAGAGAGGCAGGTTCATAATAGCACAGGATGCCCTGAAATAGAAGGGTAGCTAAGATATTCTTGGATTCCCTGATATTAAATATTTGCTCACTGATAAACAGGACTTTAGTTTTAAAACACTTACAAAAGAGAGTTCAGAAGAGAGTACCATGAAAGTGTTGGGGCACAAATGAAGGATTGTTTGCAAAGGATTCTGAAAGGAAATATCATAAGGATGCCAGTGTAAAGGGTCTCTTGATACTGTCATGAATCAAACAGTGCAATAATAATAACTGTGTTGGATGTTCATATTTTGTATTGTGCTCCGTAGGAATATAAAATTGTATGAAATAAATGGCTTTGGCCATGCTGAGATTTCTGGGCACTGAAGTCCACAATCTATAAAACTGAAGAAGGCTGAATTAGAAATAGGTTGTTAATATTTCTCTTCATAAGGGTTTGGTTTGGTTTTTAAAATGGCTGTTTCCAAGACGGCAGAAAAACCATGCATAGTAAACAATCTCCAAAGTTTTAAATTTTCCCCCAAATATATACAATATATCATGATGAAATAGGCAAAATCTGCAGTGTAGATTTTAGATTGTTTTTCATATAAAGGAGAAATAGCACAACTGAAAAAAACTATTTTTAACTTCCTCTTTTACCACTTTGGCTTAGAGGGATTTTTTTTCCACTGTTCTGCCTCTAATTGGCCAAGGCAGCTAACATGAGTCTGTTTTATTTCTTAAAGAAAATTCCTTATAAGCAGGGGAGGGTGATGTTCTTGTACACTGCCAGATGTAAACCTTTTAGAAAGGACTCAGAACTTTTCTGCAATAAGAAAAATTATCATATATTATAGGAAGCAAATCCTTGGTGCTTTCTGAGCTTGGTTGTTTGCTTGTAGCACCATAAGTGCCGGTAAGTGTGGGTTTTGCTTCCTGTTTGTATATATAGTAAGCTTGCCCTTCTAATGTTGTTGGGAGTGTGGTTTTCTCCTTGGTAGTTTCTTGCTTGAGTATTGTTTTCTGCTTGATCGTTTGTCTGGTGTTGGGAAATTCATGTTGAACATTAAGCAAACATCCTAATATTAAGATCAATTTGATAATGGAGGCAATTACAGAGAGGTGATGAGTTCTGTTTCACTAGATGTGTTTCTAGCAGAGACTAAATAGACATTTGTCTAGAAAACCTTAATTTAGTTTGTTGGGTTGAGTAGAATGTTGACCTCGCCCTGAATGGCTTTTCTAATTGTATAATTCTAGGTAAAACCGGTAGGAAAATAATTCTTAGAGGAGGGGCAAACTTTGGAAGATAAATTTGAAATGGCTTTCAAATTCCACTTTGTAGAAGATGCTTAATTTGTCTGTGTCAGGTCAATCTGAGATGATGGTGGCCAGTTTTGATTATTTAGCATGCAGTTCTGCAATGTGATACAGACAGGGTAGAAGTCAAAGTAGACGTCTGGTAGAGATCCATGATTACATAGTACAGGTAGTCCTCAACTTAATAACAACAGTTGGGACCCAGATTTATGTTGCTAGGTATGGCGACTGTTAAGTAAGTCATACTCAATTTTATGACCTTTTTTACCATGGATGTTAAGTGAATCACTGCAGTTGTTATGTGAATCACATGATTGTTAAGCGAACATAGCTTTCCCCCATTGACTTTGATTGTTGGAAGATGGCTGGGAAGGTTGCAAATGGCAATCACATGATCCCAGGACATTGCAATTGGCAACTAGCATGTATTTATGACAAGTGCTCGAAATTTTATCACATGACTGTATGGATGCTGTGGCAGTTGTAAGCATGACAAGTGGTTATAAATCACTTTTTCAGTGCCGTTATAACTTTGAATGGTTACTAAACAAATAGTTGTAAGTCAAGGAGTACCTGTAGTCCTTGGCAGAGGTCACCCAGTGAAAGCAAATCTAAGGAAATCAGCTGTTTTCTGGGCTCTGCATTAGTACTGATATTAGTCATCCAAGCAGCCTTATTTTATGCTTTGAAAAAAATATGAGGATAGTTTATGTGGCTGGAAGGACATGAACATGATGACAGATCTTTATATTCTTATTTTTATTTTGAAAATACACTATTCCTTCTCCAAGAAAATACTGTGTATTCCAAGATAAATATTCACTATTCTGCTGCAATGTACTGGGCATTGTAAATCTTCATAAGTTTCTGTTTAATTTGGGAGCAAAGGCATCATTATCCCATAAAGGTCTTTTTTTAAAAAAAGCTTTGTACTTCCCTGAGCCTCAGCATTCCACTGAATTGTTATTGTTTCTTCAATAAGGCCATTTGGGTTGTGCTTATTTTGGCTCTCCTGACCTCAGTTTGCTATTAAAGTAATTGATGGGTGGCACAGGCCTTGAAGCCTGAGAGTCTTTAGTTTGTTTGATCTGCTGAAAAACTTCCTAGGTATTGATTGACTCAGGAACAGCAGTCGTAGTTTCTGTTTTGCTATCAACCTGGGGAGTAGGAAACTGGCACCTGTTTCCTGGCTTCTGGCATTGGAAACAGGATTCCTGATAGCCCTCACTTGATCCATCACATCACTGTAATAATCTGTAATGTTCTCCGAAAGTAGGAAGACTGAACCCAGAGGAAGGTAGATTTCCTGCCACATTCATTCAAAATGAATGGAAGAGGGAATTAGGGGAGCTGCAGTGAGTTAGGCAGAAACGAAGACACTAGGCCAGGCGTAGGCAACCTTGGCTCTTTTATGACTTGTGGACTTCAACTTCAATTCTGGGAGTTGAAGTCCACAAGTCATAAAAGAGCCAAGGCTGCCTACCCCTGCACTAGGCAGCATGCCAAGGTTCTTGCTTTAATAGAAGTGATGGAGATTGTTGCAGCCTGCATTCTTTCAAACATACAGTCCTGGTCAGAGGAGAAACTGTTCTCAGGAACGTCTCAGTGAATTGTTGGTGGAATGTCATTGTGATACCTGTGTAAAACAAGTTTCAGAAGTTATGTGTGCTCCATCACTGGACGTTTTTAAGATGAGATTGGACAACCATTTTTCTGAAAAGGTATAGGGCTTCCTGCTTGAGCAGGGGGTTGAATTAGAACAGGGCTTTTCAACTAGTGGTACAGGTACCACCTGTGGTACATTGGCACCTGGCAGGTGGGACGCAACCATCCTATAAAAGTGGTAGCGGGGGAAGGGAATGAGCTGAACTGGTGGCAGCACCGCACAAGTCTGAGCGAGAAATGGCTGGAGCTCCAGGGCTGTCAGGGCTCAGCGGAAGCGCCAGGATCAGTGCCGCTTTCCAGTTAATCGGTGCTTCTTCGGGGCTGTCAGGGCTCAGCGGAAGCGCCAGGATCAGCACCAGGCTCCAGCTGGAGCTCAGCGCTGATCCTGGTGCTTCTGCTGAGCCCAGAAGAAGCACCAATCAGCTGGAATGTTGCAGCATCTCCAGGGTCTTGTGATTTACATTCAGATGCTTGGCAACTGATTCATATTTATGACGGTCACAGTGTCCCAGGGTCATGTGAAGTGACCAAAACCTGCTGCAACTACCCAGCAGACAGGGGAAATAAAAACCAAACACTACACCACACCACCCCCACTGCCAATCCTCAACAGAAATGCTCACAATGAAAACCTCGGACAGGAGGAAGAGCGCCGCCAGGTGGGCAGGCAGGTGTCTTGCTCGGCTATGCCTTGGGGGGCACTTTTTTCAGTGCCATTGTAACTTCGAACAGTCACTAAGCAAACTGTTGTAAGTCGAGGACTACCTGTACTTTATCACTTTTTTCCTTTTTTTTTTCTTTTTTTTTTGGGCATCAAGTTTTTGACACCTTGCTAGGCGACTGGTGGCACTCGGATATTGCCATATCCTAAAAGTGGTACAATGGGTGAAAAGGTTGAAAAGCCCTGAATTAGAAGACCTAATTAGGGCCCCTTCCAACTCTCTTATTCTGAGAGGAACATTAATAGCCTTGACTCCAGAAGCCCTCCATACCAACCCATCCTTCCTGTCCATCTAACTCAAAATGGTCTCCTCTGAGACCACTTCTCCAGGGATCTTTGCCCTTTGCCTGTTATCTGCTACTTTCTTCTAGAGAAGCCAGACTGAAAGCTGAACCTGAGACTTATGCCTGGAAAGTAGGAGCTCATTTCCCCTGACTACCTTTTTTTACTTCAAGCCTTTGGCGAAGTCCATAATCATTTCTTAATCCATCTTTTGCCACACACTTTTGTCTGTTGGATGTCAGTAACTCAGTGTAGTAATTCAGGGTTGGGGAGCTGGAAACATATTTCTTGAGGTCATCATAAGATGAATGTATTTTACTGACTTAAGGAAGTACAGGTACTCCTTGACTTATGACCACAGTTGACCCCAAAATTTCGGGTGCTAAGCAAGACAGTTGTTAAGTGAGTTTTGTTCCATTTTAGAACTTTTCTTGCCACAGTTGGTAAGTGAATCACTGCAGTTGGGAAGTTACTAACACATTTGTTAAGTGAATCTAGCTTCCCCATTGACTTTGCTTGTCAGAAAGTCGCAAAAAACATGACCTCTGGACACTGTAACCGTCATAAATATGAATCTGTTGCCAAGCGTCCGAACTTTGATTCGGTGTCCATAGGGATGCTGCAACTCTTAAGTGTGAAAAATGATCATAAGTCACTTTTTTCCAGTGCCGTTGTAACTTCAAACGGTCACTAAACAAATGGTTGTAAGCCGAGGACTACCCGTCCTGAACCCTATTTTGGGGCAGGGTGCCTCCATCTTCTAGGAGTACCAGGGCCGCTGCATTTAAACAGATTTTACATGAAGGGAATCTTAGGGATGAAAAGAAAACTTAAGCTTTTGATTTTCTGTCTGAGAAGCTTAGGAATAAACGGGCAGCTGTAAAATGTTTTGAGGACTTTTCTCTCAGCGGAAACCACAGATCTGCAGGTGTAAAAAAACCTAGCCAGGTTTTTCTATCTGTCCATCAGTTTCCCCCGCAAAAAAAAATAAAAAAAATATTGCAGGCACTTGGACCTTTCAACTTGTTCTTCCCTGCCTGCGAGCACATTACAAATAAATGACAAAGCAATCTGGGAGGGAAAATTCATTCAGACACCCCAAGCATGCCAGCAAGCCAGTTTATACTTGCTGCTGGAGCATAATAAAAGTGAGCTTCCGTGAATACACAATTGGCTCCCGAAGGACGACGAGACGCTGGCGAAGAAGGGGTTGCGAAGGGTCTAAAGTGTGAATTGCAAACCGCCGAAAGAGCCCTGCAAGGTTTCGCTTTGAAAGGCAAAGTGCAAGTAAGAAAAAAGAAACAGCCATGTGAGTGGCAAGACAAGCTGTTACTGGCAAGGAAAGTGTTGACGTGGTAAGCAAAACCCCTTTCAACGCGGAAGGGTGGGCGGGAGAAAGTGCACCTTCAGACGAAAACTAACTATGGTCTGCAGGTTGCAGGGGATTTTAACTAGAACTCCCGCTTGTCCTACTTTGCTCCGTGTAGCAATGTGCTTCATTTCACTTTGTTTACTATGAAATTAAATTAATCATCGGATGGCACTGAAAGGTAGGGGGAGGAGTGTCCTTTGTGTTTAGTCTGGTTACATTTCTCTCCCCTCAGTTTTACTGTTCTTCTATCTTGATTCTGTTCCTTATCCTTTATGCCCTCTAAAACCATGGCATCTATTGGTTTTTCTTATTTGGGTTTGTGATTAAGTAATTAGCCATCAGGAAAAGGTAGCGTTCCCAGTTAATTTCCTTGATGCATTTTAAAATAGCTAGTGAAATTAAAGAATGGATTAGTCCAGTAACTTTAGATTGATAATGTTTACGGCAAGTATACTTGTGCTGGCAATGTCAGTGTAGATGCTGTTGTTGTTATTTCCCCCCCCCCTCTTCTGTGAGTATGGTCTCTCTAGACAGTTAGCAGATGCATGAAAGAAAAATTAGGCAATGAACATTTCTATAGACTTAAAGATTGCAGGATGAGATTAAATTCATTACTCTTGTTAATTTCATTTCATCAGCTTGGATAGATCAACAGCTCCAAGTGAAACAGTATTAAAAGCAATCATGTTATAAGCAATTTTCACAGCTGCTTAGCCTGCCTCTGAAGGGTCCCAGCCGTTTTATTGGATTTAACCTGTGTTCTGCCTGGATAAGCTGACTGGGACTAGCCAACTGTTGAGCTAATATCCAGTTAATAGTTGATTTATTATTTTTAATGTTAGGAATGTATACCTTCCCACTGTGAGGAATTAAAGGTTTTTTTTCTGCCTTCTAATAGCCATGAGATGAGTAAAAATTCAGTAGATGAATTTTTCTCTCTCTGGGAAATGGCTAAAAGGACATTTTCTTGACCACAGGGGAAGCAAGAAGGTGCATTATTTGGACAGCCTGGTTGGTTTAAGGCAGAGCTTCTTAGTGTAGTTTCTGAAAAGCAGTTATAAAAAGGCTCACAAGAGCTTTAATATTTAATATTTGTAATTTGCTTGCCACAACTCATACCAACTGAGACCATCAATATCTCTAACTATTGATCTACAGAAAAGCCACAGGAGCAATAAGTTTAAGTGTTGAATCATTTACTCGGTCTCAAATACCTCCCTGTTAAAGGGATCTAATCTATATCCCACTCGCAAACTTTCAAGGATTTGTATTATTTGCCGAACAAAAAAGCAAGGATTGTAAAAACGAGTCTAGAGAGCAAGCCATATTAGACAGTCAAACTGTCTTCCTGGGGGTGGGGGAAGTATATATTTGTAACTTCCCATTAAGTGGGGAGAGGTATGGTCTTTGTATAATTTCCTTTAGAGAAGTATACAGGTAGTCATTGACTTATAACAGTTCATTTAATGACAGTTCAAAGTTACAACAGCACTGAAAAAAGTGACTTATGACCGTTTTTCACATAAGTGTTGCAGCATCCCCATAGACATATGATCAAAATTCAGACGCTTGGCAACTGACTCATATTTATGACGGTTGCAGTGTCCCAGGATCATGTGATCACCTTTTGAGACAAGCAAAGTCAATGGGAAAGCCAGATTCATTTAGCAACCTTGTTACTAACTTAACAACTGCGGTGATTCACTTAACTGTGGGAAGAAAGGTTGTAAAATGGGGCAAAATTTGCTTAATAAATGTCTCATTCAGCAATTAGGGTCATAAATCAAGGACTGCCTGTATTGTAGGAATGCCAAATTTTGCAGAAGTTCAAATAACTATTTAGCAGGATGGGAAAATCAGAAATAGTGTGGAACAATTTTTGGGAATTGGGCTTGCCAATTGCGTTATGGAAGTTAACAAGGGATAAAACTTGAAAAAAGTGGAAGACATTAAAAAGAATGGCTGGAACTCTGAGTATTCAAATTCCATTCTGCAACATGTTGTTTTACACTTAGCTTTCATGTGTTTTGGATATACATGCCAGCATTTGTTTGTTTGTTTTTCTCTGTCAAAGTTTATTCTGCCAATCCTACATATGTCTGTGTGGATAGGTACCAGTATCAGTATGAGGTGCTTCTAGAAAGAATTTAAAAAAACAGCTAGAAAATAGAAATATAAAGACCAGGAAAATGTTTGCTGGGAGTGCTTAATAAATAAATGGATCCCAAAACTTACCTCAAAATAACCATCTTATGCTCCTCTTGAGCTGTATATCATGACTTGCCAAACTTTTATCATTCCATTTCTATAGGATTAAAACATCAAAAAGCAGACTTTGCTGAATAAAAGCCAAAGAGGAAGGTAGTGAGACAGTCCCAATCTAGCTGAAGACCTCTTGAAATTAATTAATCCAACTTTAAAAAAAAACAATTAGTATTATTTTAGGGCTTTCTAAGTTGCATTATCTTGAAATCCTTGATAGTTTCCACTGCGCAATGTTTAGGTATTGTTTAGAAAAGGATTCACATAATTTCCACTGGAAAGGAGGCACCTAGTGTCCTTCCAGGTTCTCCTTAAATGGTAACATCCAGAAGACTTCACTGTTGTCTATAGGCTTTCTGGGAATTCTAGCACCCTGTTGAGTAAGGCATGAATATATTTGTGCTAAATGTGGGTGCAGCAAGTCCATATTCCTACCTGTTGGCTACCTGCTTGTTAGCTAGCCTGCCCATTAGGGTAGCCTGGATAAAAATTGCAATGAGGGTGGGCCTCATAAGTGCTATAATGTGGATGAGCCCCCCAAATTGCTTTCTAGTTCAAGGCTTTTAGGGAAAGATTTATTTTAAATGTGATATGTCTATTTTAGGACTTGCAATACAGTTTTCATCTATTTTCTATGTCCACATGGCAAGGGACCGCTTTCATTTTCAGCTCTTGAGGGTCAGAAAGAATCTCTGTGAGTGCCACAAAAGAGGGACACAGGAATGTATGCAAAATGCTATGGGTTTTTTTTCCTGAGCATGAAGTGGTTCAACATCACAATTGTTGCAGGTTCAGGATGGGTTGTCTGTTACTGGAAATCTTCCAGTCATTCCAGAAATGCTTTTAGTTTGAAGCACCTGTTTTCTATTAAAAACAGGTGTTTCCAGCTTGAATTATTGCTATTTGGAGCTTGAAACTTTCCCAGAGCAGTCAGAATAACATTATAAATGTTTCAAATGTGGAGCAGGGTGTTTTGAACAGTACTGTACATTTGAAATGTTTTGAATTTGAAGGACTTTGTGCCTCACTCCTCAAAGGCTGCCATTTACCTATCTCTAGGTTGTAATATTTCTATAACTTTTCTATACACAGATGGAATAATTATTCTTGGTTAAATATAATTATGCATCATAACTATGGTAAAATCCATGTTAACTTTGTTGCCATGGATTTTTGGATACACAAAGAGTTTGAGCTGAGATGTATTATTAATCAGTTACAAAGATGTGATCAGCATCCAGAAGGAATTTAAAGTAAGCATCTCTTATTTTGGAGGGGGGTGCGGACCTGGCGGGTATTACCGAGACCTGGTTGGGCGTCGAGGGAGGAGTCCCTCTCGTAGACATCTGCCCACCAGGTTTCCAGGCATTTCACCAGCCGAGGACCCGGGGTAGGGGCGGGGGGGTAGCGGTCATTATGAGGGAGAGCCTTTGCCCAAGGGAGACCACTGTGCCTCAGATA
>NW_015386142.1:329231-396414 GCF_001527695.2 Protobothrops mucrosquamatus
CATGGCTTTTTCAACAAGCGGGCCTGACCTAGGGTGAGTTTTAAATAGGGACAATTTTTAACGATTTTAAAGAGCCACAGCTACCAATATTTGGGTTTTAATTGGTTTTTAGTAGGGGAAATTTTTTTGTATGATGTTTTAATATGCTGTGAGCCGCCCTGAGTCCCATGGGGAGAAGGGCGGCATATAAATCCTAAATAAATAAAAAAAAAATAAAAATATGAATAATATATATTCTTCAAAAATTTAGATTATGGTTATACCAGGATTATTCTAGTCCAGATTGTAGTAATAATTTATTTTATTCCAAATCAGCATAAATGCATTATAGTTTGCTTTTTAATATGTTAAAAACTGTTGCAGTATCACCATCATGGTAACCTATTCCATTTTAGAATAAAGACATAATGAAGAGAATGTGAATGTGAATTCCTAATATAATATGAATTATTATAATACTATAACAATACACTATAACACTATAACATAATAGTGTTGTTGAGATTTTGTTGGCATTGGCAAATATCCTGAAATTCCCCTGTACTTAAGAAATGTCAGAATCATTAAACAGATGTAATAAAACTGTAACTTCTGTAAATACTGATATCATGGCAGGAAGCTTTACATCGCTACAATGATAGCCAAGATGTATAGACTACAATGCTAAACAAAATCAAATTGTATTATGGCTTACATGCATGAATTAAACTAATAGTATTCAATTAATAAAGCATTGCTATTTAATAAATCATAATGGTGTTTTCTATGAATCCAGTAAGAAAAATAAAAATAAACTCTTAATTCATGTGAATTTCAATTTTATGAATGCTTGTTTTAATATCCCATTGTGTATTAATTCCAAAAAGATAAGCTGAGGATTGCAATGGAATCTTACTTTCTTATCAGGCTGGTTTAATGTGAAGTGTCTTGATATTCAGGTAATTAGATAAGTTTTCAATTCTGATTCTGATTGCCATGACTTGATGCATGCAGTGATAAATTAACACTTCAAATTCTTTTTTACAGATATGACCACATGACTTCAGATGCCCACACATCTTTCAAAGCAGAAGAAATGGCAACGGTCAGTCATTTAGTAGTTTTATGATCCAAGTACTAGAAGCAATATTATTCATTTAATATTTGCTTCCTTGTTTTTCAAATCTTAGTGATGATCAAGACATGATAATACTGCACATTTAATACAGTACATTGGGAAGCATTGCCAATTTGACCCTAACCTATTGAAACTTTTTTAAAGGATAAGAAAGAGACCAAATCAGCAGGAAGGAGTCCTCGTATTGGCCCATTCTACTAGGTCACATAGAGTGGGCATACTCCAGGTCCCTTTCCTCAAACGTTGCCATCTGGTATGATCTCAGATGCACGCCTTCTTCATAGCCACCCCAAATCTTTTAAACAGGTCCCATCTGAGATTCAGCTCCCCATCCACCTATGCTTTTAGCTTTCCAGAAGGCCATGAAGACCTGGCTCTTCTCCCAAGCATTAAGCTAAGATGAAGTTGAGTTGGGAAGTAACAATATGGGTGGTTCTGATGCCTGGTGGGAAGGGTATGAGCCATATTATTGTTCTTATTGGTTTCTGAATGTACAGAGCGCAGACACTTTATTATTACATTTGTATCTTCTGTGGGGTAAGGGTGGAATAAATGTGGTCTGCCTCATCCTTTTTCATGTGGTAAGTTAGATGAAAACTTAAATATTTTCTGTGGGTTTAAATATTCCCACTGAGTTCATGGCTATGTGAAGATCAGAATTCTTTATCCTATTCGATCAATCACTACACCAGAATTGCTCCTAATAAATGAAATAAAAAAACTGATTGTTCAGTGCCTGTCCTTTATGAAACCCAGCTGAGTAATCTAGTTACAGGTAGTCTTCACCTGACAAGCATTCATTTAGTGACCATTTGAAGTTACAACAGCACTGAAAAAAATGATTGACAGCAATCCTTGCACTTAGGACCATTACAGCATTCCCATAGTCATGTGATCAAAATTCGGGTGCTTGGCAAGCAACATGTGTTTACAATGGTTGCATCATCCTGGGGTCATGTGATCACCATTTGCAACCTTCCCAGATGGCTTCCAACAAGAAAAGTCAATGGGGGAAGCTGAATTTGTTTAATGATCACGAGATTCACTTAGCAACTGCAGTGATTCGCTTTACCAAGGCAAAATAAAGGTCATAAAATAGGGCGTGATTCATTTAACAACCACCTTGCTTAGCAATGGAAATTCTGGTTCCACTTAGAGTTCTAAATCAAGAACTACCTGTAGGAATTGCACTCTCATTGATACCATTTAAAGAAAATTAAAAAAAATAAAATATAAGTTCTGTATCCAATTTCCCAGTCCCTTTTTAATATGTAATACAGGGTTAAAGTTTAGAACTAACATACTGTAGTGAATATTAGCTCATGCACGAACTTAAGATCTTCAGACTCTATTCCAAAAGTTGTGATGTCAGCAGAAAGAGGATGTAGAAGAGTTTTCTTATGGCACCAACATAATATTCGTGATACAATGACTAAATTTTTAAAAAATATCTCTAGCCTTTTTTTAAAATATATTTATTATTATTATTATTTAAAAAAATCAATTTCTATATTGAACAGTGCGTTGTCTAGGTATACAAGTATTAAGATATTCTAATCATCACATCCATAATAATCTTATCAAGATACAATCATATACTAAGAAATAGCAATCAAAATAAACTCATATATCGTAGCCACCCATCTATTTGAAGGAACTTGTAAATTTTAAGCCTGATCAGACTAAAGAATACAATACTTATTTATTTATTTGCTTCTTGCTTGCTTGTTTATTTATTTGTATCCTGCCTATATTATTTTTACAAACTACTCAACATATCCAACATACCTTCCTCCTATTTTCCCCATAACAACAACCCTGTAAAGTGAGTTGTGCTATGACAGAGTGACTGGCCCAAGTTATCCAGCTGGCTTTTATGGATTTGAACTCACAGACTCCTGCTTTCTATCATGGTGCTTTAACCACAAGATCAAAGTTCTATATAGCAAGATTCCATGACGATGTTTGATTATAATCAGTTAACAAAATATTGTTGGTTCTTGGACCCAGTGTTACAATATACCTGAATTGGTATTTTTTTTTCAATTATGTACTAGAAATAGGGAAATAATTTATTTAGAAAAATTATTGATATTTGTATATTTTAATTTAATTTTAATAATTGTGATAAATCCAAGAAGATTTTTTCCCATTCAAGAAGAGCATGCCTATTCATTCAGAAAATTGCTTTTCAGCAATTATGAGAAACCATAATTATGAATTTCTACTCCGTATTTGTTGCAGATGTAGTCAATTTTTGCATCATTTGCTTTAATTGAAGAGTTTAGAGCTAAATTAAGGTGTACTAAAGCAGTTTATGTGAAAAATAAAATAATGTGCAAGTATTGAAATGCTATCTCTAGCCAGGGTACTATTAATATTACCATAAAACATAATTGTAATAAGAGATAGGTATTTAATGGCTTTGCTTGGTTGAAAAAAAAATATATTTTCTTCATCTGTTCTCTTCATAGACCCAGATATGCAACTCCTCTTTGCCCTCTGAACCTACAAATAAATGCCTTGATGCAAACATCACTCATGTGATGGACAGCACGTCAACATGGAATGAGGAGCTGGAAAATGAGCTTTTAAAAGGTAAATTCATATCCCTGCTGTGCATTGACCTGCAAATTCGGGGTATGAAAGTGGCAAAACTGTATAAAACATTCTTATATACAGGTAGTCCTCAATTAACTATAGTAATTGGGACTGGGATGTCTACTACTAAGTGACTTGGTCAAAAAGTGCAATGTCACGTGAATATAGCATTTGGCAACAGAAAATCTGTCACTTCTAGTTGCCATTGTTAAGCGTGGGTCATTAAACGAGGGTATCACGTGATAGTTATAATGCTTATTATACAATTGTGACCTCCTGCTGGCTTCCCATTCATTTGTAGGAAGCTTGCAAAGAAGGTTGCAAATGGTGATCACATGGCTGCGGGATAATGTGACATAATTGTGCGCTGGTGTTGAGTGCTTGGATTGTGATCATATGACTGCCGGGATACTATGACTCTTAAGTGTGAGGACTAGTTGTAATTGCCCTTTGTTCAGCACCATTATTTAGAACAATCGCTGAATAAGTGATTGTTAAATAAGGACCACCTGTAATGCCACTGTGGCCTAAGCTGGTGCTTTCCGAATGTGCTAAACTTCAGCTTCCAGTCAGTCTACTGGCAATGCTTTCCAAGAATTCTGGGAGTTGAAGTAAATGTCTCTATAGGACAATAGCCTGGGGCAGACTGCCCTGTAGTTTCACTTAGATCCTCTGAGTGGAGTAATAAATGAATTAGTGGGATTATTACCTTCCAATTTATCTATAGCTATCCTGCTTACCTTCAGGCATTAACGCAATCTACTCAGACAAGAACTGACACTCATAAAAAAAATTGAGTATGTCCTTTGGTTAGCTACATTGGCACTACTGTTGCTGCATGGCGACATTAATTGGGTCTCATTGTCCAGGAAGGCTACCAAACAACCCACCATCAACCAACATACAGTAGTTCTATTAGTGTTGTTTGAAAAGACTACGCTGAATTATAAGGTTGAATCAGTGGAGGATAAAAGATAGCCCTTGAAATGTAGTTCATCTTTTTCCTTGCCATCCCAGTGGGATAACTGGCTCTGCTTCCTCAAAGCTTCATCTACCTGTTATTTAACGTTGTGTGTAGTTTCTGTAGTACATTCTCTGCAGCACTTTTGTAATCCTCACTACCCACCAAGGTAAAGAAGGAAACACACTCTCTAAAAGCAAGTGGAGAAGTTCAGATGATGTGGGGGCAACCATAACAGTCTCTCCAGAAATTCCAGGACTCTCTTAAACTTTCTGATGTTTCTCCTTAATCTTTTTCTCCAAATTAAAATATTCAAATATTCCTATTTTTCCTCACAGAGCAGAGACAAAAAAAAATTACTGTCCACTTGGGTGCTGATGTTTTCAGATTTTGAGCCCATACAGCAGTGTTTCTCAACCTCAACAACTTTACGATATGCGGACTTCAAGCCCCCAAGGCTAGCTGAGGAATTCTAGAGGGTGAAGCCTACATATCTTAAGGTGCCTAAGTGGAGAAACACTGCCATAGACATTATGGCTAGGGATAAGATGACCTCATCAGAGGACACAGAATAAGCCCATTCTTTTCCATTTTGAGGTTGAAGATAAGGGGTAAAATAAACATTTAAAATCCCATTCATGGAAAAATGATGCCTGGCTTGATCTTTAATTTGCACTGAAAAGCACATAAAATTTCACCAACAATATTGTCAGGTTGTTGCTGAATTTCAGTGGTGTGATTAGATGGTGCTTCAGAGGCCACAGCAAGTCATTGTAGGAGAGTTAAACTTTGCTCCCTTAAGGTGTTTATTTTTGTACCTTGGTTAAATAATTGATATGAAAAAGGTTATTCTTGTTTTCCCTAAATGAACTAAGGAATGGTAGAAGCAGGCTAACACATGCAGCACAAAAAATTATAATTACACCTTGTATCCCCAAGGTGAAAATACTCCGCAAATTATTCTCTCCACATTCTTGGCAGTTAGAAAATGTTCTTGAAATGGAATTAGATTTAATATTTAACTCAAAGGAACAGTCAGCAAGTAATTGTATATTCATTTATCCAAGTGTATTGTATGGATGTTATGAATTCTGCAATCTGCTTTCAACAGAATGGGCCAAGCATATTAGCTTTGAATTCAGATTAGAGAAAAATCAGTAACACGTGGAACAACATTCATGCAATCTAACTTACTAATTTTGTAATGTTTTCTATGATTTTAACCTGTTTTAACTTGTAAGAAAATTGCATTTCAATAAAAATGACAAATGTCTCATACAATAATTTAGAGAAAAAAATTTGCATGTTTAATAAATGACTCTGACATTGTGTATCAAAAACTTTTAAGTATATCTGTTGTTATGTTAGTGTTTTAATTAATATATATATGGGATTTTATTTGTGTAGAACCGCAGGTTGATTTATCTATGTCAATATTGAAAAATAAAATTAATTCCTTCCTTCCTTCTCTGTTCACTAGTTTTGGACTGTTTGGATAGCCAACTGGCACAAGAACAATCTCAAGATACTATGAATACAAGGACTCCGACTAACTATGGCTCTACAGCACCAAAAATCCATCATCATTCCACTGTTGTGCAACCAAATTTCCTTGGAGAAGTACAGAGAAATGACCAGAACTTGTTTTCCCCAGATAGAACAAGGACATTAAGAGCCAGAAATAAATACAAAACTTTCTTCACACCAAGGAGGCTTTATGATACCTATACAAAGCAACATCACATAGAAAAATACCCATATGGGGATTTGTGTGATGAAAGATCTTCTTTTTTAAAGAGAGGATATTCTGCTTGTTCTCTTGGACATTCTTCAGAAGATAGGTTGGCATTTTCATCAGAACCATACAGTAATGGATTTGGTCCTAAGAACTTCATGTCCAAGAATAAAATGGGCAGAAGTTACTCTTTGTCTTGCCTTACAAGGCGCTCGTCTTTGATGTCTGCTGACATGTTTTCCCCTGGTAGCTTACAGCACAATTCGGAAAGCAATACGGACTTCACAAAATTTAATTTCCAGCATCAGTCCAGACGGACTCCTCTTTCATCTATTATATGGAATATGCCACAGTCTTCTAGGCATTCACTACATCCAGACAGACTTCGTAGAACACAGTCATTAATAGAATTTAACACAGCATTCGAGGACTCCCATCCTTGTTCTCCAGAGGAAAATACAAGGTATAAATTTTATAGATCAAAAATGAATTATAGACAAGTAATACCAAATAAGAGCCATCCTTTATTCACTGAGAGACGAATAGACCCTCTGTGTTTCGACAGTCGGGAGAATTTTATGTTACATCCATTGAAAAATGTTTCAAAGCCATGTTACAGATACCCATCATTTCATGGTAAAATGAATCGGTCCCCAAACAATTTTCCTTTTGGAAGAACAGAGGAGTATCCTTTTAGATGTGATAATCATCAGTATTTCAGTGATGCTAACCATGTCCCTGATGTAAACTTTGAACAGCTGATTGAGCGGCGAAGTGACTATGGAAAAAAAAGAGACGTATGGCAAAGTGAACATATGCATGACCATGTTTCAGAATACACAAAGAGTAGGGACCATCCAGGAAGAGCAATTAACAAATTGCTTGTAAAGGGTTCAAGAGGCATGCAAAAAGGTGCAACTTATGTCTCAGCTGCTTTGGAGAACCAAACTGAATGTGCCGAGCCAAGTCAAAGTCATTTTAGTGGGGATAGTCAAGTTCCTTCAAAGACATTTGTTAAACCCTTTCAAACCAAAAAGAGCTCAAAAATGAGTGGCATGGACGAGATGATTGGTGCTGATCAGTCAGATAAAGTGGATAGTATGGACATAAAAAAGCCAATATTAATTCAAGCATTTGGACGAATAAAAACAAACAATCCAACAGAATCTCAGATGTCTCCTCCTACAGTCTCTTCTCAAGCTGCACCTCCTATGAGCAGATCCCTCCATCCACCTTTTATATTAAATTCAAAAAGGCAAGCCAAGGCAAATCCCTTAGGGCGCATTGAAAACATTTGTTTATCAAATATTCACAGTAAAAATGGCCAAAGAAATGAAGACAACAGCACTGAAAGCAACGGTGTAAAGCAAGCATGTCCCCCATACCTTATTGCTAATCCTTCAAAGCTGTCAATTCTTCAAAGTAACCCTCAAGAGGAGCACAGGTTGGAAACTTTGAAAGCATTTAACCCTGACAAGATGTTAAACCCTGTTTTCATTGAAGACTCCAAAGTACTTCCAAACAATGATTTCCCAGTTTCTTATGCTGAAACACTCCATAAACCAAATAGATTTGTTAGATATTCAACTAGTAATAGTGTTAGTGGCTCACAGAGCAGCAGCCCTCTCAAATCTCCTAAAACACATAAGACATTATTTCAAAAATCAGCTAGTATTGATGGAAGTGATCTCTCTAAAAAACACATCTCTCCCCCTACAAGGAAGATCCCTTGCAGAAATAAGAGGATGGGGGAGGATAACTTAGAAGCCCATGTACCAAACAGACTTGGGAATATTTATTCAAATAAGGGAGATAAAAGCTCTTTGTTCAGCTCATCCTGCTCATCCTTAAACAAATTGTCCAAAGAAATGGCTGAAGAAAAAAATAAACAAATTAAAAAGTATCACATGCATTTAATTCAAGCTCCTAACTGCCCATCGGGGAGTACTAATATAATTGGCAGCAAACGGAAAAAAAGAGATGAGATGCTTGGTGCAGAGAAAGCAATTTTTTCTTCTTCTGAAAATGAGGAAACAGAGGCAGAAAATCCTTTAAAGCAATATAAAACCACCAGCAAATTGACCGTAAGCATATATGAAGATAATGTAAAATACCATGAATTGATTTCGGTTTATTATACTTTACCACGGAAACATTCACAAGCTTTGTGCAATGTCTTCCCAGTAGATACCAAAAAGGCAGATTCATCCTCGTCCCCAGAAAAACCGCAGACCCCTCAAAAGCAGTATGAAGTTCGTGTCGGTATGACAACTGTAGCTTTTCCACCCAGCTTAGAAAAAGGAGAAAAAATTATTTCTCCTGACAAAATGCCTGCTCCTGATATACAACAGGATTCAAAAAATATAGGCAATCCTATTAAAGTTCTCCAAGTTTCAAATCCCATTGTGGAAACAGCAGATGTTTCTCCAGCACATTGTTCAATGAATAATAAAAAAGAAATAGTTGTATCAGGAGCAGAAGAGCTGGGACTTGCAATTTCCAATAGGCCACCTATGGATGGTTCTCCAGGTGGCCCCAAGCCCAGCAGAAAAGAGGTTGAAACAGTTAACACCAATATTTTGTCCAACCTGCATGTTGGCAGGCGCTCTTCTCCATGGACAGAGTCCTCAAAACTTGATAAAAACTTACGTCTTAACTCACTGAATTCCAAAAGTACCTCTTTGGGGGATATTTCTGCAGTTTCTTCTCCAATAAATGGTCATAAAGGGAGTCCTGGCTATAGACAGCCATCTGCTGAAGCATCAGCAAGCATTCCTCCTTCCAATTTAATTGACATTATCCAGGACGGAAAACCCACTGCATGCCCAGAAGTCGGCACCCGGGTAAATGTCACTAAAGAAAAAATTAGAAATGCTGCAGAGATCAAAGAAAGGGCTCGTTATATATGTCGCATTATTTCTGAAAGGGGACATCGGTTTCCACCGAGAAATGAAAGTGTCAGAAATGAAACATCCATTTCAACAAGCAAGATGCATTCAGCTTCCCAGAATTTAACAGTGCCAGGGGATGCTGCTTTTTCAGCTAATGCAGTCATTCATCCAAAAGGGAATGTGGTAGAATGTTCAAAGCCTGAAGAGCAGGAGATGCCTCAAAGTCCTGCACTCCGCAAAGTTGGCACAAATTTACAGAGGTCTGAAAGAGTCTGTGTGGACAATGAGAACCTTAGCTCTAAAGGTAAGCAATCAGGTCCTACACAGGACTTGCCTGAGCACTTACTACCTGAAAGTAAGCTTGCCCTGGATAGCCTTAAAAATAAAGTTAATGACATAGAAAAAAGGAAAAATAGGCCTTCAGTTAAAAACAAACTAGCAGCCATGTGCAGAACAAGTCGAAAGTTTTCTAATAAGAAAAGCTCAAGTCCCAAACCACACGTAAGTTGCATATTTTCACAAAATGATGCACTTTCATTAGAGAAAAGCATCCGCCATCCCATGTTGATTTCACCCGATGATTCCCAGCAAATAGGGAATGAGAATCAGAATCAGGTTCCTCTACCTGGGGAATTTGATATTCCAAGGCTGAGTAAAGTTGAAACTAAGAAATTGCAAACTAATGAAGATAGGAGGCCTTTGACAAACTTGTGCAACCAAAAAAGAGAACATTCTGGGCAAAGTGATAAAAATATAAAGACCATCCAAAATTCTACCATCCTATTTTCAAAATCAATTATGCCTGTGCTAAACAACAATTTACAGACAGGTAGCAAAGTTTTAGAAAATAACAGCCATCCCATTTTCTCCAAATGCGCAGGAATGGATGCTTGCCCTCCAAAAAGAGGTCACTGTAATGTTGGTGAGCTTTCATCTTTTCCACTTTTGTCTGATAAACATGCATACATTAAAAACAATTCAAAAACAAATATTTCTCCACTGCAAAAATTGACTTCTCAAGCAGAATGTGATGATTATCAAGATAATGAGCAGTCAGATATCTTTAAAAATGTAAACCAATCCTGTGCCAAGCCAGTTCTAAATCCCAGCAAAACCCAGCGTGAACGACATTTTTCTGAATGTTCCTATACACAAAAACTCCATGATTATTTGCCCCCTAAAAACAATCTGATACAGTCTGGATATAATCGGAAATTTAAGTCCTATTCTGAACTGTTGTCCTGTGATGAAAATGAGAACTGGGACACATACAAGGAGAATAAAAGGAACTTTGGTTCGCGACCTATCATGTACCCCTCAATTGAATTTGGTATTTTTGGAAAAGAACAACAGCAGGCTTTCTTAGATAACATAAAGAGGTCACTCACGGAAGGGCGGTTGTGGAATCCATGTCTTTTAAAGAACTTCAGGTCCATTAAAAGGGAAGATGGGTGCTCCTTAAATGGGTTGGAGCTGTTGAAATCAAGTGCTACAGAAGAACAGTTCCCAAATGAACCTTTTGATTTCCATGAAGAAGCCTCTGCATATTCTTCAGATTCTGACACTGACACCACCACAGATGATGAATATTATCTGCATGAGTATGAGAAAGAATCAGAACTATGAGGAACTCAGCAGATGTAGAAAGCAACTGCCTACTTGCTGACTTGTTGGTTGATAGCTTATAAAAGAGTAGGGACTGAAAACTTGACTAGCTTTCTATAAATGCGCTAATTTGAACTCGGATACTAAATGGACATATTGCACTAATCTAGTCTTCCACAATGCTGGCTTTTCTCAAATATGTGGACTGCCAGAATTCTAACAAATATCCTTGGAATTAAGATCCGCATATCTAGGGAATGCTCAGGTTATAGAAGCTCTGCGGAGATGTACGGTAATACGTTTGGTTTTAGGATAGGGTACCGTATGAACTCAGTAACTGTGGCTTATAAACTGTGGTGTACTTTTTTGCGTGTTGCTTAAATCCAACCAATTGTGGTTTATTCAATAAACCATGGTGAGATAAGCTGTAACTTAAGAGTTATGTAAACCTAGCCATTACAGTGATCGGCTTAAAAATTTGTTTTTAAATGGTAAAAATCACCCTACATTTGAATCTCTAATGGCACTGGAAAGAATAAAGGAATTGTCCTACTGGTTCTTAGATGAGGTTTGCCTGCTTTTGCAGAGCAGGATCTCTTTGTACCAGTTAACTTTGGCACATAATCATAACACAGCTGCTTTGATCAGCAATTGAATGTTTGCATTCAACACATCCATAGCCTTTCTGTGTTTGAACAAATCTAAAACTTCTACGTTTTAGGGAAAAAAAGGGAAGATTCAAAATATGTGTATATTTAATATCCTGTATGAGAATATATTCCTTGAATTGGAAAATGTGTGTGTTTATTAGAACTATTCAAATGAAAGGAGCTACTTCAATGAGGTAACTATCCTTAAGCTTCAAATCATGCTGAAGATATTGCAAGAGACTCTCTTATTCATAACAGTGAAATTTTAAAATACTACATGTTCACTGATTTCCACTTTAGTTTTTAAAATTAGCCTATTAATATGATGTACAAAATTGGTTCTTCTGAAATGCTTAATACTTTGTTAAAGAAGTATGTGTATGTACAGAATGTACAGTATACTTTTAAATATTTGTTTAGTATGGCAGTTACACTTGAAAGTACTTCTACAGTATATATTTATATTTTAGTTCATGTAAATGAAACCATTCTAGTAAGATTCTAATTAATTATCTGTTCATGTAAAAATATGTTCCTTAAATGTGAATTATTTTGAAAAAAAATATCTGTGCATTAATTGCGCATATGGACTAATGAAGCTGTACAGCTTTTTGCATTGGAAAAAGACTTTGAAACTTGTAAAGCTTTATTGAAGCTTTTTTTATTGAAAACACTTGTATGTGACAAGCTCAGAGTGCAGTCAAAAAGTCATGCACAGGCGTATGTTTACACACATACAAAACTCTTCTTTAGTATTTTCTTTTTGTGCTTTGCCTTTATGACTTCGTTCCTTTGTACATTGTAAATACGTAAGTTGTTTGTTTTGAGATTAATTTTCAGGCCATATTAACTTCTGGTGAATTTCTGTTCTATGTATCCAGGCGTTTTAACAGTATGCTACCTGTATAAACAAAACTGTAATCCCACTGAAGAGCAAAATTCCTTCAATGCAACCTGATCTCATTAATGCAAACAATTGTTTGTTATTTGCTCGCACGGGCAGGTACAATCCCGTTGCAGAGTTATCAGGTTCAAACGGGGAAGGTCAATCTATGGCAACTGAACCACCCATTCCAAAGTCCAGGTAGAGCAGTGTTACAGGGCTGGAACTGAGGAGCAGATGAAATGTCTTAACTCCAGGACTGGTGTGTTTTCTCCCTTGTTTGGAGAATAGGATCCAGATAATTCCAAACCTCCCAAATTCAAAAATATATGAATTTCATGGGGTTTTCAAACAATTTTGGACCTTAAGACTGATTTGATGGGTGGCATTTTCCAAACCATCTCTCCACTGCTTACCAGAAAGGCTATTTCAGAGTGAGTGGCAGTAGACAAGTCCAAAGTATGAAAAAAATGTCACTCTATTTAAAGAGCACTATATAGGAAGCCCCTTCTACAGTTTCATAGAATTTTGTTTGTAAAACAAGGCAACAGGCAGCATATTGGATGTCTGAAACTAGGCATTTAGTTATAAATAGTTTAGCAGTTTGTCCCCAGAAATTTGGTGTTCTTCTGTCTTATGTTGACCACCCATGTTTTATGTGAGCCTTCCCTAGTCCTTGTGTCTTCAAATGTGCTGGGACTACAACTCCCAGAATTCCTTGCCAGTCTATTACAATGCAAGCATATTTAGATATAACCAGGGAAACCTTTTTTTCATTTGAAATAAGCTATTAATATTGACTACCAATATTTTAAATAAATGGACTATATTTATGACCGACTCACAAAGTGGTTTTCTTGTTTGTGTTCTGCTTTAATTCTGAATGTTTAATAAATGTTTAATTTTCAGAGCAGACATGCCCGAACGGCCTGTTTACAGTTGTGACATCAAAAATGGATTCAAGTGTTTAGAGTCAATTATTTTGTTATTACAAGATGTCATCTTCTCTTGGCTTTATGTAATATTTCTAATATGAAGAAAGAAAAGTATAATACATGTAAAAAAGGTGCAAATAATTATCCCTATAAAACTTAAATCGAATATACTTGGATAATATAGTACAAAACTCTAAACAGTAAACAATACATTAGATTAGTACCAAAAGTTATAAACCAAATTAAGATGTAATTCAATAAAGGAGAATATTTGTAGCTCAGGGTTGAAATGAGGGGTCCTTAGAGCTTTCTGAGTTTGGTTGTTTTCTTGCAAAACACTGATGATGTTACCTAGTTTGGGTAATGAAAAGTCTGCAAGAAAACAATTAAGTTGAGAGAGCACCAAGGACCCCAATAGACAAATATTCCGGTGATTGAAGCCTGCTCCACAATTTAGCCATTATTTCAAAGAAGAAATTATAGAAAGCATATAAAATTGTTGCAGCTATCGACATATAAAAGAAAATTCAGTGATTTTTGAAGAAATGTATGGTTTAGATAAATTGAATAAAAATATCTGTTTGTAATGCAATTATTACCTTCAAAAGTGTCCCATTCTCCTATGAATTATTCTTCAGTATTGGACTTTACAATGCTGCCTTCATGTATAAAAAAGACCTGCTCATTACATTTTCAGAACATTTATTTTAGCAATCAAGACTGGAGTAATATACCAATATTAGAACATATAATACCAATTCTAAGTATGGTGATCAAAGTAAATATATTGGTCTTCAACTGAAATTCACACTGTTGCATCTTTTCATCTCTGTTCAAGTTCTACATCCATTTTATCATATTTTAACTTGTTCAGATTCTAAATCATAACTTCAGTGTAATTAATAGATTGCATCTTAACTGATGTTCAATATTACGTATTTTAAGATGTTCAAATCCATTCCAGTCCTGTTATGTTCTCCCTTGTTTCTGTACTTCATCTGTTGTAGTACAACTTATTTGAAGATGCTGGAGCCAATTGAATGTAGGAGAACATTGTTTAGTAAGAGATGCAAAAGTATTTATCTTTGTCCTATTGACAATGTAATCTTGTAGTCTAAACCAGGGCTTTTCAACCAGTGGTACGGGTACCACCTGTGGTAAATTGACACCTGGCAGGTGGTACGCGACCATCCTAGAAAAGTAGCAGGGGAGGGGAATGAGCTGAACTGGTGGCAGCACCGCACAAGCCTGAGCGAGAGATGGCTGGAGCTGCAGGGCTGTCAGGTTTCAGAGGAAGCGCCAGGATCAGTGCCGCTTTCCAGCTGGAGCTCGGCGCTGATCCTGGCGCTTCTGCTGAGCCCTGAAGAAGCACCGATCAGCTGGAATGTTGCAGCATCTCCAGGGTCTTGTGATTTACATTCAGATGTTTGGCAACTGATTCATATTTATGACTGTCACAGTGTCCCAGGGTCATGTGAAGTGACCAAAACCTGCTGCAACCACCCAGCAGACGGGGGGAATAAAAACCAAACATCCCCCACACCACCTTCACTGCCAATCCCCAACAGAAATGTTCACAACAATGAAAACCTTGGACAGGAGGAAGAGCGCCGCTGGTGTCTTGCTCGGCTGTGGTTTGGGGGGCACTTTTTTCAGTGCCATTGTAACTTCGAACAGTCACTAAGCAAACTGTTGTAAGTCAAGGACTACCTGTACTTTATCACTTTTTTCCTTTTTTTTTTTTTTTTGGTCATCAAGTTTTTGACACTTTGCTAGGTGACTGGTGGTACTCGGATATTGCCATATCCTAAAAGTGGTACAATGGGGGAAAAGGTTGAAAAGCCCTGGTCTAAACAAGTTGTCTTTCTACTAAGTGGATTTCTTTATTTTCATGAAAAACAGATTTCTCCTATGGGCCTAGGAAGTGGACTTAAAGTCTGAATGCACAAGATGAAACAAGTTCCTTGAAAGATCTCGGTTTGATGAATGCTTTGAGAATTCAACCTCTTGTCCATACACTGTTGTGCTCAGACGTTATGCTCAAAAACAGCACATGAGTGCAAATACCCCTCCAGCCCATTTACAAATTCCAGCAACATAATAAACAGTAGCTGTGGAACTGCAGTATCCATTACAAAACACAACTTATAAAGATAATCCATGGCCTACAATCAATTGTTTAATGATAGATCAAAGTTACGTGGCCTTGGAAAGGGAGCTTACAGCCATTGTAAAACATGACTTTGGGGCCCTTGGCAACTGGCTGGCATTTAGGACTGGTTGCAGTGTCCCACAGTCACATGGCCAAGATTTGTGACTTTTTGCCCATATCTGGCAAAGAAAGGCCCATATGGATTAAACAAAATGGATTTGTTTAAGACCTATTTACTCAGACTTACAACTGTGTGATTTGCTTAACAACTACTATAAAAACAATTTAAAAAATCGGGTTCAGTCACATGGGTGCTTCGACTTACAACTGCAACTACTTACGGTCAAAATTCTAGTCCCAAATGAGGTCGCAAATCAAGAACAGCATTCAAATACCTCCCCTGTAGCAAAGGATATTGTGAGTATTTCAACAACAGATCTATGCTGTTAGGTCCCATTTCTCTTACTGCAACCCATAACGTCTGTCCATTCATTCCAGATACATTATTGCTGTTTTTCTGTATTGGCAATCCAAAATATAACTTGCAGCAAAGTGTATAGTACTCATTTCAGGCAACTTTCTTATATGCAGGTGTTGTGTGAATGGTATTAAATTATAACGAATGCTCCTCTCCCCTGATCTGATTTCTGTCTGCATTCCTTACTTTGTATGTGGAAATACTGGGAAGCATAGCCAAAGATAATTTAATTTCATCTTAATCTCATTTATTTTAAGATCAATGTGGAAATTGATTACAGGTAGTCCTTGACCTATAACCATTCATTTAGTGACAATTCAAAGTTACAACTGCGCTGAAAAAAGTAACTAACGACTGTTTTTCGTACGACCGTTGCAGCATGGGGTGTGTGTGTCACATGATCAAAATTCAGAAGCTTGGCAACTGACTCATAGTTATGATGGTTGCAGTGTCCTGGAGTCATGTGGTCACATGTTTGTGACCTTTTGAGAAGCAAAGTCATTGCGGGAAACCAGATTCCCGCAACAACCGTACTCCTAACTTAACAACTGCACTGATTAACTTAACGACTGTGGCATGAAAGGTCATAAAATGGGACAAAAGTTACTTAACAGATGTCTTGCTTAGCAACAGAAATGTTGGGCTCAATTGTGGAGGTGGTTGGTCCCATCTCCACACACTCGGCCCGTCCTCCCCACAGGTCCTTAGATTTTAATGTTTGGTTTTAATGTATTTATGTTTTAGTGTATATGTATAAGCTACCTTTTTATGATTGTATGCCGCTCAGAGTTACCCTATGGTAAGATGGGCGGCAAATAAATTTTATAAAGAAATAAATAAATTGGTCATAAATTGAAGGCTACCTGCACCATATTCTGCAGGCAATTTAATGTCAACTGCCATTTCTGCTCTTGTGTGGAATCCATTTTTTAAAAATTCAGTTGGAAAGGTAAGAATGAGAAAGTTCAGAACTTTAGAATTTGAACATCTCAATAAGAAGTCAGAGCACTTTACAATGCCTTGGTAAAGCCACACTTGGAATACTGCATCCAGTTTTGGTCACCACGATGTAAAAAAGATGTTGAGACTCTAGAAACAGTACAGAGGAGAGAAACAAAGACGATTAGGGGACTGGAGGCTAAAACATATATGAGGAACGGTTGCTGGAATTGGGTATGTCTAGTTTAATGAAGAGAAGGACGAGGGGGGACATGATAGCAGTGTTCCAATATCTTAGGGGCTGCCACAAAGAAAAGGGAATCAAGCTATTCTCCAAAGCGCCTGAAGGCAGGACAAGAAGCAACGGATAGAAACTAATCAAGGAGAGAAGCAACCTAGAACTAAGGAGAAAGTTCCTGATAGTTACAACAATTAACCAATGGAACAACCTGCCTCCAGAAGCGGTGAATGCTCCAACACTGGAAGTTTTTAAGAAGAGACTGGACAGCCATTTGTCCGAAATGGTGTAGGGTTTCCTGCCTGAGCAGGGGGTTGGACTCGATGACCTCCAAGGTCCCTTCCAACTTTTNTTATTATTATTATTATTATTATTATTATTATTATTATTATTATTATTATTATTTGGAAAAACAGCAGCAAAACATATGAAACAGCATAAAAACTGTAGAAAGGCTCACATACCTGCCCAAGGAAGAATAACTAGGTTTTCAGTGCCTTTCAGATGATCATCAGTGTGGCAACCATATCAAACTTAGTGAGGATGATGCTTGACGGGGCAGGCACTGCAACAGAGAAGGCACACCACTGAAATCCCAGTAAGTGACACTGTTTAATTGGGATGACCTAAAAGGGGGTAGGTGATTTCTCAAATAACCAGAACTTGCACCATAAAGGGATTTATTAAGAACCAGGATCGTTAATTGCATCCAGAAGCCAGATGGCCACCAATGTGGTCCACGGAGCAGTGTTGTCACAAGCCCATACTGTGACATCCCCATTACTGCCCATGACATCACATTCTAGACCAGCTATGGTTTCCAAGCGATTTTCAAGGACAGATCCATGTATAGCACATTGCAATTATTGATTTGTGAGGGTAAGAGCAAACATTTGATGGGTCTCCTAATCCAAGAACTACTGCTTATTTATTTATCAATTTTACTTTATTTATATATTCTGATTTGGTATGCATTTCCCAAAACAGCAATAATCTGGCACCAGAATGAAACCACTCGTAGCTCTGCCAGTTATGTGTAAAACGAAGTTGTTTCTCCTCCTCCTTCTCTTGTTCCATTCTTTTCTCTTTCTCTCCTGTTACTCCAGAAGTCACCATTACATTGTAAATGTGTAGGTAAAGAAGAAAATGGTTAAATTTAAGAGGAAAAATTATTTTAATTGTATGTTTGTAGTTGTAAATTAAAATTATACCAGACTTCTTGACCTTGGCTCTGCCCATGTTTTTGCATGCAATCCCTAGCATGTCATCCAACAGCCAAATGTGACACAGCTGTAGTACACCCACTTATTAATGGCTTATACATAATTAGACCTTTTCTGGAAACACTAAAACAAGAAAGACCATATTTTATATATTAATGAAGGGATGAATGCTAATTTTGAATGTGTGGGAGGATATGTAGCTCCATCTGGAAAGCTATTTTCTTGTTTGATTATTTTTATAGCATGTCTATAAAAGGTGTTAATTATAAAAAATATTATTTTAGAAAGAAGATAATCTAGGTGGAGAAGGCTTTGCTTTTTTCTAAACCTTGTACACAGTGAATTAGCCAACAGAGTTCCAGAATATTCTGAAACCTCAATATTCTTCTGCAACATGAAGTGTTATCATTAAATGTTTTAATAGTGGATACATTTGACATACAAGCATACGGTTGTTTTTTAGAGTATTTTATTATAGTTATTTTCAAGGAATAACAGGTTGATTGGCTGGGTCCCAATTCTACTAAATACATCTATGATTTTAACTTATGAGTGCATAAATCCAAAAATCAGAACTGACAATTAGTAAGTTTGAATATTTACAATCAGACTCTTAGTAAGGATAAATCTTTTAATCTTACATAATTAAATTTTCCTTTAAAAAGAGAAACTCTGATGCATCAGCCCCTGTTTGGAACCTCATTAAGTCTTTTGCCTCTTTCAGGTCCAGTTTATCCCAGATAAGGTAAATGTCTAGAAAATCTCAGATTTGGGGAAGTGTTTTATCAAGTCTGTTAGAACAGGGCTTTTCAACCTTTTCACCCATTGTACCACTTTTAGGCTATGGCAATATCCGAGTACCACCAGTTGCCTAGCAAGGTGTCAAAAACTTGATGACCAAAAAAAAAAAGGAAAAAAGTGATAAAGTACAGGTAGTCTTCGACTTACAACAATTCACTTAGTGACTGTTTGAAATTACAATGGCACTGAAAAAAGTGCCCCCCAAGGCACAGCCAAGCAAGACACCTGTCTGCCCGCTCAGTGGCGCTCTTCCTCCTGTCCGAGGTTTTCATTGTTGTGAGCATTTCTGTTGAGGATTGGCAGTGGGGGTGGTGTGGTGTGGTGTTTGGTTTTTATTTCCCCTGTCTGCTGGGTAGTTGCAGCAGGTTTTGGTCACTTCACATGACCCTGGGACACTGTGACCGTCATAAATATGAATCAGTTGCCAAGCATCTGAATGTAAATCACAAGACCCTGGAGATGCTGCAACATTCCAGCTGATTGGCACTTCTTCAGGGCTCAGCAGAAGCACCAGGATCAGTGCCGAGCTTCAGCTGGAGTCTGGTGCTGATCCTGGCGCTTCCGCTGAGCCCTGACAGTCCCGAAGAAGCGCCGATCAGCTGGAAAGTGGCACTGATCCTGGCGCTTCCGCTGAGCCCTGATAGCCCTCCAGCTCCAGCCATCTCTCGCTCAGGCTTGTGTAGTGTTGCCACCAGTTCAGCTCATGCCCCTCCCCCGCTACCACTTTTCTAGGATGGTTGCGTACCACCTGCCATGTACCAATGTACCACAGGTGGTACCTGTACCACTGGTTGAAAAGCCCTGTGTTAGAAGATTAGTAAGGACTTTGCTGCATTTCCTAGTATTGGTTTTCAGCACAGGTTTGTTATGCAACAAGCCCCATCCAAATTTGGCCAAAATACCTGAGCCATGGTTTATTGTTATTGTACAATCACTACATCATGTCCAACTCTTTGTGAACCCATGGACCACAGCACACTACATGGTTCAATACACTATCCATAATAATTACATCTATCCATTAATCCTTGGGGAAGAAGGGTTCAAAATATTTTCAGATTAAATGCTATTTTTTCACTGGCAAAAAAGTATTGCCTACTGGTACTCACTTATTAATGTCTAATATAATAGGTGGGTATATAAATACAACAATATTTCAATCCATTCGATATTCCTATATGCCACAACATTTTTCAAGTAATGCTGTCTCTTTCATATTAAGAAAAACATTATTTTTGGAGCCATAAGCTTGGTCACATTTCCTCCTTTCAAGTTCAGAGACAGGACTCTAATTTTGAAAGGGGAAATTTTATATTGGGAAACTTTTATATTGGTACACCCAGTCTGCAAATAAACATAGCATTTTAGACCATAACATAAGCTGGCTGAAATTTATTCACTTCAATTGCAAGCAATAAGTTTGGTGTTAGGTTAGTTGAAGAATTCAACTGTTATTGCACTGTCTAGCTCATTTGCAAGAAATATTACCTTCTTCCATATCCTGTTGAATTTGAATTGCCTCTAGTCTGTATTTCTGTATTCCAAATATTTGCATCACCAGACACAGGACAAAAATTAAGTGGCATTAAAATCTGCATATTCATTTTCACTGTAAAGGCATATAATTGCATATACTTTCCATTCTTTGATTTCCATCCAGTTTAAATTCTGATTCTCAAGTCAATGAGTGATACAAGAGGAATGTGCAGTATACACAAAGGCATCTTCTTAGCTGAATTGGGTCCAGAAAAGAGAATAAACTCAACATTACTACTTTGTAAAATCTTTTTAACTCTGCAATGTTTTTCATGTTTCTCTTTTTGTAAATGTATTATAAAACTAAAATTAAACATGTTTTTAAAAAGCAGAAACATTATTTGAGTGGAAGAAGGAAAGGAAGGAAGGAAGGAAGGAAGGAAGGAAGGAAGGAAGGAAGGAAGGAAGGAAGGAAGGAAGGAAGGAAGGAAGTTAAAGCATTTTTCTGGCTATATACAACACTTCAGATAAAATACCCCAAGGACATACTGTATGTAGCAGAAAAAATTCCTAGTTGGCCTTTATGCATATGCAGACACTTGTTCCATACATTCATTTAATTGCTGGTTGAATTTATATTGCACTTTACCTCCAAGAGCTGAAGTCTTCATTTTATCTCTACAACAAGAACTGTGTAAGGAAAGGTGGCCTGAGAAAGTGTGGTCCAAAGTTTTTCATGTAAGCTTCAATGTCTTAAAAAGAGTTTGAACCCCAATCCTCATCCAAAACCTTAACCATAAGATCACACTGGCCCCCTTACTCCATGAACCAGTATCTTGAATGTCAGTGACTACAATCACAACACATGAAAGCTGAAGTCAGACCTTAGATAAGAGCATATCTGATCAATGATTCACTGGTTGATTTTACATTCGTCTCCCTGATGTGAAATTCTATCTTAGTGTTGTGGGTTGGCCTGCTGAACATCGAAAGATGAATGACACACCCGGTCCTCTACCTGTGGATCCATAGACACAGCAGATATAGTGCTTCCAACTTAGGATGTCATCTATTCAAGCCTTGAAACTTTGCGTGGTGTCACAAGCTATCAGTTATCTGTGCAGGAGAACAAAGGTAAAAGGGAAAGGGTATTTTTTTAAAAGAGAAAATAAAATGCTGTAGTTAGCAGGAGATTATTTTTAACAAATTTGTAAGAAGGATAATTTTGGCTACAAAATTAAAATATCCAAGGAAGAAATATTAGACTGTTTCAAGGATCTTAATAGTTTGGTGACTAGGGCTATACTTAGAATTGGATGAGTTGCTGCCATTCAAGTGTGTGCCACCTGGATTTTCCATTTGTTCCCTGGTTTGGGGAAGGAATTGGACTATTTTTGAGTGTTTTTCACTGATTTGCTATCTTGAGGCTCTTATTTCAGCTTTATGTGTTGCTTTTTCAAGTAGTAAGAAATGATTTGTGTACTACAAACTATTAGCCTTTTGGCAAGCTGAGAAGACCTGATGCTTCATCGAGGATCTGGGCTATGATAGAAGCGAGCCTAGAAAATGTAAGAGCATGAAGAGGCTACTGTTTATGTTGTTGTGGTGCTGTGTTGGGGATATGTGGTGCTGTTGTGCAGTTGATTTATTTTCTTTATTCAAGTTTGATATAATATCACGGCAGCTGCTTAGAGTTATCTTGTATAAGATAGATGGCCATGTAAGTTTCTAAATCTCTTTAGCAGCACAGTTGAGAAGAAAAGACACTGAGCTACATATAGCCTAAACCAAAGGCTTTGCACCCTGGTTTATTCAAGGTAATAGTATGGCTCACATATGTGTTCTACCCTTCATCCAAGAAATTCAAGGTAGAAGTGAAAAGAAGAGATGATTTTGCTGCAGCTGGGACTCAAGTATTTGATAAAATAATGAAAAAAATGTATTGTTAAATGAAATCCACCCTTTTCTCATCCTTGCTTGTACTCTTGAACAGGAATATAGGACTCAAATTTTTGTTTTGCTACTGTATATCAATGTCACTTTCTCCTGAATCTTTACTCTTCATGCATTGTATATTATCATTTCCTGAGTGAACCATATCTTTTTTTTCAATTTGGTCATCCTCGTATCCTTTCCACGTTTTGTTGTGTCTATTTCAAGATGTATTAAATTATTCTAAAACCAATCTGATTGTCTTCTTCCCAGCCTCTTCAAAAGTCTAGATTATTTTTAAGCTTAAAAAGATCAGGCTTGGTTCTGATGCAGATTCACAGCTGATCAGCACAAGCTCTTCTGGTTTAGACTGGGAAAACTTGTTCCCAAGTTCAGTTGTTAATCTTCTGAATATGTAATAATAAAATGGAGGGTGTGTTTTCCAGAGAAGAATAATTCCTGCTTCACATAAGACTATACACATCTAACTCACCTTGTGAGTGCTCACCTATTACAGTATCATTGAAAAAGATATTTCTTCCTAATGTCTTATCTTTTATCTTTAAAACATCAATGGCCTTCAATAAATAAACTGTTAAAGTTGAAATAATAGACTTCTAAGTTTCCTGTGCTCTGCTTATGTCCCTCTCACATTTTATCTTTACTTCTGTTAATTCCAGGACTTGTCTGGGACAACAAACCTGAGTGTAATTTTTTTAGAGATAGGGAGAGCCAAGAAGAACAGTGTTTGCTGATGCAGCTCTCCAAGGAAAACCCGGAACTAACAGATGCTGGAATAAGAAAATATTTCTACTTCAAAAAAAGGGGGAAGGTTCAGGAGAAAATTGACTGATGGGATCCTTTGACTTTTTAAAGGTATGCTATCTCTCTTAGTTACCCTAAATCCAATAAGAAAGAAACAAAGATCTTTTATATTGTTCCATTTGTAACCTGACTCAAAATCAGTTCAGCCTTATAAGAACTCCTTATTGTGCTGCCTATCGTAGCTTGTCTGTTGTATAATTGGCTGAATATTCTTGACTGTCACATCTTCATCTGTTTTTAATTTGCATTTATTTTTATTAATTTCTAAATAAATAAATTTGCACCTATCATAGAAATCTGTTGTGGGTCACTTCTTCCTGTCCATATGAAGCAGAAGAAACATTTTTTGCCATACAGATTATGTTTTGATTCCTTATCAGAAGGAGAAATCATCCATGCATTCCTTTCATATATGTTATAAAATCCAAAATATATAAAATGGTAACAATGACTAGTAGTGTTTACTACCTGACTGATCTTATTATTAACCAAGATGTGCATTTAAAAGACATGTCCTGTTCTCAAGCCACCTCCTTCCCATCTCACATAATTGGAAGACTCCCCTGAGTACATAAGAATTCTCTTTGCTTCTTTGGGTTATATTTCAACAGCTGCTTCTGTAGGCTTCCAAATTTGCAGATAAAAGGAATAAGGTTGCAATGATCCAGATTTGAAGGCACAAAGATAATTTGGAACATATTTGAGTATGGATCAAATGATCAAAATATAATGAATGATTAAATCAAATTTTTTTTCCTGTGGGATTGTGCTGGAGCCCAGGAAAAGATGCAGTTTCTTGAAGCAGTTGTCAACAGACACTTCTATGTATGTTCTGAATCATCTTTTCTTGCTGAATCTGGATCAGTGCATCACCCAAACATGTAATCTTTGGCCAGGGAGGCTACTCGCTATGATGTGAATGAAAGCTTGCAAAATTCATTGGGCTTCTGGATGTTTCCTGTGTATTTCTTTGAAATCCTAGGCAAAAAGTACCAGACGTCCAGAAAAGAAATATCTGATAAAATTGTGTAATTATTGTGGCCAGAATCGACAGAAGACAATATTTGTAGCTCAGAGTTGAACTGTGGGGTCCTTGGTGCTCTCTGAGCTTGGTTGTTTTCTTGCAGACATTTCATTACCAAACTGGGTAACATCATCAGCCCTACTAGGAAGTGGGGTCTGACCACAGTATGGTCAGAATATAGTTCAGAATCAAAATACCTTTTGCTAATGCTGTTGACCCCCTTTCTCCTTCTTTTCCCACAGAATAAATACCATGTGAATTTAGATGGAACAGCTGCAGTTCCCATACCTGTTATTGGGTGACAGTCTTCTATTTAAGGAGGATTCTGAATACCATGAGCACTTCTATAAGGATCTGGCATTGTGGAGCTATTGTATATCATGAGCCAACTGATGAGCCAAAGTCTTTGCTAGAAAAGGTCTTTGGCAGGAAATCTTTGCCAGAAAAGAAGAGTGAAATAACATTGTCTAGCTGTAGACAATGTTGAAGGAGTCTAAATTTCTTCTCTCATCTTTCCTATGAGAAAAAAGGAATTGGAAGATGAAACTCCATCTGAGCAGATCACAACTGCAATATATCGAAACAGATAGTATGCAGCTTAGTAACATTAATATACTAAGACATATTTATCTACACTTATTTCTAAATACTGCAGTTGAAAAATTCCTGATCCAGATAAAAGACGTGACCTTTGAAAGATAGCACTGGAATCACTAAAGACCAAAGAGATTCCTAACATTACTGTTTTCAATCTTCTAAAACCTAGTTCTTTTTTTCAGGGATAAACTGTTCCTAAACTGCATAGCAAAAGCCTAAGATTGAAAATCAGGCTTGTCAGATGTTATATTTTTTCTATCCTGCTCTATGGAGTAAAGAGTTGGTCTTGACAGAAGGCCACCTGAAGAGACTAGAAGCATTTGGAATGTGGATTTACAGGCGGCTGTTACGTATAAACTGGGCTGACAAGATCAGAAATGAGGAGGTGATAAGCCGCCTGGGAAAGCCAAGGGAAATCATCAAAACAAAAAACGAAAGTTAGAATATTTCGGACATGTGATGCAACACCCAGAAAAATACGGCATACTCCATTTAATCCTCCAGGGCAAGATTGAAGGCAAACGAGGTCCAGGCAGAAGAAGAACATCATGGCTTCAAAATATAAGGGACTGGTTTGGACAAAACTCAGCAGCACTTTTTCATGCGGCTGCTGATTAAAAACATGATCGCCAACATGATCACCAACGTCCGATAACGGATATGGCACAAGAAGAAGAAGAAGAAGATATCAATGAAAAGACAATTACAGCCGTATTCTAAGTGATCAAAATTATGTGAGAGAAGTTGGATGTGTTTCCATGCTAGCTCCCCCAAATTATGAAAACCCTTTCCTTGATTGTTTTAAAGTGCAACTGGAGCAAGTCATATTGAAGAGTTGGTTGCACACATAAATATGAAAAGACTGGAACTAACACTGCAACATGGCATAGGACCTAGATATTTCCAGTTGTCTCTACGCGTCTGGTATGTTCTGGCACAGCAAGTGCATTCCAGGCCCTTTCTACATGCAATCTTCAACTTAACAACTATTCATTTAGCAAATGAATTCTCAGTCATCCAGGTCATGGTTGTCCCAAAGGTGCTTTTCTAAAAAGCAACTGGACTTACTTGATTTTTTTTCTCTGAAAACATTTCACTTCTCATCCAAGAAGAAAACTGAAGAAGCTTCTTGGATGAGGAGCAAAACATTTTCAAAGAAAAAAACCACGAAAGTCCAGTTGCCTTTTGGAAAGGCACTTTTGGAACATTCATTTGGCAACTCTTCAAAATTACAATGGCACTGAAAAAAGGGACTTATGACCGATCCTCACATTTACAACTGTTGCAATATTCCCATGGTCACATGATCAAAATTCAGGGACTTGGCAACCAGCCCGTATTTCTGACAATTGCAGAGTCCTGGGATCATTATCTCCATTTGTGACTTTGCAAGGCAGTTTCCGACAAGCAAGTCAATGGATTCACTTAACAACTGTGTGATTCACTTAATAACTGGGATGATTCGCTTAACAACTGTGGCAAAAAGGTCATAAAATTTGGTGTGGTTCACTTAACAACCACCTTGCTTAGTAATGGAATTTCTGACCCCAACTGTGGTCATAAGTTAAGGATTACCTGTAGTAAACATTGTCATCTTATAGGATGGAGCATGGTGGCTCACATGGTTTCATTCACTGACCATTTAAAGTTAAAACAGTGCCGAAAAATGGACTAACAACCAGTGATTGCACTTATGACCATCACAGCCACATGAGAAAAATTCAGTGAGTATTGCGTGTTCACAAAAAAATGGATTACTTCAGTAAATCAAGTTAAGCTTTGTAACATACGTTAAGCTTGGTTTACTGAATGGGTGGAAACTAATCAAGGAGAGAAGCAACCTAGAACTAAGGAGAAATTTCCTAACAGTGAAAACAATTACCCAGTGGAACAGCTTACCTTCAGACGTTGTGGGTGTTCCATCACTGGAGGCATTTAAGAAAAGACTGGACAGCTACTTGTCTGGAATGGTAACTTCAGGTTGGATTAGAAGACCTCCGAGAACCCTTCTGACTCTTTTATTCTGTTAAGCTACTTGTTTGAATCCAACCTGTCACTTGAGTCTTCTTCCTTTTTTATCATTTGTAACATTTTATTATTTTATAGAGTAAAATACAAAATACAAAGCAAATAGTAGGACACAGGGGGGAGAGAAAAGGAAAAGAAAAGGGGGGGGAGAAGAGGGGGGGAAGAAAAGGCATTGACTTCCAACTTCCTCTGTTGCAGTAGAATGAAGCATTAACATCGAACCTCAACTTTTTACTTTTCCGTAATAGCACAAACTAGCCATTTCTATAACACTTGATTCTTGGATTATTTTATTCAACATTTGTTTCATTATTGCAATGGATGAATCAAATCACATTGGCTTATACAAACTACAGAATGGCCATCCCTATATAATGCATGAGTCATTGCTTTTTGTTTCTCAGGAAAACCATGAAGATCTCAGAACAATTGCTAAGAAAGGGCAGAAAGCTGAACTACTCTAGCCTCACCGGGTTTTTTCAAAGTGTTCCAGGTTTGTGCCTAAGGCCTGATGTTTCTAACTAGACATAGTACATTCCTTCTCTTCTTTCAAAGGACCCCGGTATCTTTTTAATCTCACGATCTGCTTCAAATTAAACAAAAAAGAATGTTCTGGTAAGATTTATGATTGTGGGTGAATTATGCAGGAAACAGAGAGAAATCAGCTAATTATAGATAGAAATATATACAAAATGGGAAAATGTTTTGTTTTAAATCCAACAAAACCATTGTATTCCAGAGTGTCTTCTGAACTCTTTTGGATCAGTCATGGTTTGACAGAACCAGACCCTGGAATACTATGGTGATTCCAGGTTTTGGGCAAACTAAAGTACAGACAGAGCAGGGCCAATCTGCTATTTATCACCTTCTCTCTCTCTTCCATCAGAAATTTCCAACTTGATGTCCCTGCCATCTTCTCAGCACTTTCTCCTCCCCTTGGCTGCTTCTGCCGCTAATGTTCTCCCTTTGGAGATGCATATCCCTTTGGGGCTCCATCCTTCAGCCACCATTCCTGCAGATGTCCTACTGTAGTGTATTCTATAGTCAGTCCCTGGGTTAAGAACGTCTGACTTATGGACAAGTCATACTTACACATGGGCTGCCTACCACTAAGAACGGTGGATGGCATTCTCCTTCCTTGACCTGATGAACTGCTGAAGCTGTGCAATGTTTTTATGAACCAGTGAAGCCGTGCATTTTTAATATGCAATCCGTTTTCAGTGGTTCATGAAAACATTGCTCAGCTTCAGCCATTCATCAGTTTCGAGGAGGGAGAACGCTGTCTGCCATTTTCAGTAATAGGCAGTAATAGTCTGTTCATAAATACAAGTTCTGACCTACATACAAATTCAAGTTAAAGACAGACTTAGGAACGGATCTCATTCTTAACCCAGGGGACTACCTGTACTAGCATCTAGGCAGGGATTCTCAAAGTGTGTTTTTCGGCACTGATTTTCCTGGAGATTCACTAAGTGATCCACCGCAGACCCCAGACGGCCACTATCTAGAGTACACCCATGAATGGTGCCCCCACTTCACCACATGTGTTGACAGTCAGTTGTCCGAAGCCCAATCATATCTCAGTGCTCACTTTTTCAAGTTCATTGGCATTCAGCTGAACAGAGCCAACTGACTGTCCTTGATCTCTCCAAGCTGTTGTAGTTAAATGACAGCAGCTTTTTTTTAACCGTATATATTAAAAGGGAATAAGATAAAACCACAAAAATTCAGTGAACAGGATTACTTACACTTTAGAGCCCATTTTAATCTTTTAGTTCATTAGAGTAGGTTTTTTTAAAAAATTTCTTAGTATAAAGGTAGTGCTCAACTGCGAGAGACTCAGAATTGCCTAAAATATGGAGGTCTGTATTAGTGTTTTAAGTGAAAAAGTGAAATACAGGGTAGTCCTCAACTTACAACAGTTCATTTAGTGATCGTTCAAAGTTACAACAGCACTGAAAAAAGTGACTATGAACCATTTTTCACAGTTACAACCTTTGCAGCATCCCCATGTTCATGTGGTCAACATTCAGAAGCTAGGCAACTGGTACATACTGGTGAGCGTTGCTGTATCCCAAGGTCATGTGATCACGTTCTGCAACCTTCTGACAAGTAAAGTCAATGGGAAAGCCAAATTCATTTAACAGTCGTGTTACTACTTAACAACTGCAGTGATGCACTTAACAACTGTGGCAAGAAATGTTGTAAAATGGGGCAAAACTCGCTTAAAACTGTCTCACTTAGCAACTGAAATTTCAGGCTCAATTGTGGTCATAAGTAGAGATGGGAAGGCCTGGGAAAAAACCCAGAAATATTGGGGGGGGATGGGGTTTTTTATGTTTTTCCCCCTTTTTTCCAAAGCCATTTGGAAAAACTTTTTTCCCCCCAATTTTTCCAGTTTTTTCCAGGCCTTCCCATCTCTAGTCATAAGTCAAGGCCTACTCGTAATGGCTTTTCTATGAATTGATCAGTGGGCTGCTACCTTGCTATCCTCAGAAGTTGCAGAATTTGCAGATGGAAGCTTTCTCCTGAAGATCCGTCAGGATGCGGATGGGCCTTTAGAGGCCCCATATCCCTATATATAATGATAGACAGCTGATGTAGTCCACTCATCACCTCAGCTTCACTCCCTGGCCACAGCCTTCTCACTGCCTTACTCCCACCTTGTGTTGATGGGCAGATACAGAGTCACAGTCCTTTAAAGTAATTTCCTTCCCACATTCTGTCGAGTTGCAAATAATGAAAATGCTTAAAAAACATGAGCATGAATTTCTAACAACTTTTTAATCCCACAGCACGACAACTCCAATTTAATCAGGAGGAAGTCCTTTAATGATGTTTGCTCTAGATCTGTATTTGTGATACCACTGGTTTACCAGGAAGAAAAACATAAGATGAAAATGAAAAAGTGAAAAAGCGTAAAGAATAATGGTTAAAGAGAAGATTCGGATAGAAAAAGGGGAAACACTTTGTTTTAATAATGTGCTGTTCAGTTTTTTTTGAGCCAGGTTTACTTATTTCAGATATATGCTCAACACCAAGCCAGTAGACCTGAAATACGAGAATTTACACCTCAGCTTGATGACAGGACTGCAATTGCCACAGGAAAACGCCTTCTGTGGAAGAACTTTAAGTAAATGGTGCCAAAGTGTGTGTTGCAACAGTGATGCAAGATTTTTAATGACATTTAAAGCACTAAAATCTAGCACAGATAAATATTTACAAAACAATGTTACACATGAACGCGGTTTAATGTGGTTTAATGTGCTTCACTTAACAACCACGTTGCCAGTTCCAGTTGTGATTGCTAAACAAGGACCACCTGTATGGTGAAATTATATCTCCTGAACTATGTGAATATTTATGCTAACTTGGAAGCCATATTCAGATGACTTACAAATGTTCAAGGTAATCCATGTTGCAATCCTTGCCACAACTGTCTAAAGTAGACCAGATTTATTATTTAAATCAGGGGTCCCCAACCCCCGGTCCATGGAACAGTACTGGTCCGTGGCCCGTTGGGAACCAGGCAGTGCAAATGGCAAGCACATGGAGCTTTATTTGCCCATGAACAGGATTAGGTTGCATGTGTGAAACCATTTCCTACTGCTGCCACCACTACCTATCTATGGACCCCAAAATATTGGGGGCTGCTGATTTAAATCAGTAACTCCAAACTTTGAGTCCTCAGATGTTGGATTACACTCAGTCCCCATCACCACTGCTCATCACAAGTAGGAGAGAAAGGGAATTGTAATGCCTGTAAACCAAGACTGGGAAACTGAAATTGCTGCAATGTTAACTGAGAAAACACAACCTTCCCCAGTGGCTTGTAAAATGCTAAGGGAAGAATAAATCGGAGAGGTTCCTTTTATACCATTTTTTAAAACAAAAGTCTTGGCTTGACTTTACATAGCTGCCTGTATCAAGGCTATTCTTTTGATATTTTTGTGCAGTGCTTTTTTTCTAAAAAAAAAAAAAAAGGAGCTGGAACTCACACATGTCATACAACCCACCTTGCCTACCCTACAAGGTTCCATCCAAAAAAGGTGCCGGAACTCCATTCTGGGCGTTCTATGAGAAAAAAAGCCCTGTTTTTGTGAAGGACTTGCTGTTAAATAGCCTAGCACTTCAAAGTGAGTTAAAGGTAACTTTCCAGGTTAAGAATTTATTCTAAAAGAACTACATAACCATAAGGACTCTGTAGAGCTCTTAGCTCAGGGGTCTTCAAACTTGGCCCTTTTATGACTGTGGACTTCAACTCCCAGAATTCCTCAGCCAGCATGCCTGGCTGAGGAATTCTGGGAGTTGAAGTCCACAAGTCATAAAAGGGCCAAGTTTGAAGACCCCTGTCTTAGCTGCTGTTTAGCATCTTGGTACGAAGCTTGAAGGATTTTAGCTCTTAATGTAGAGAGCCAAATATAGAGTTATTTTTAAAGAGTAAAAAATAAGAGATTGTATGGCTCAACCTTGGCAGCTTGAAGATATATGGACTTCAACTCCCAGAACCTCCCATGGCTGGCTGGGGAATTGTAGGAGTTGAAGCCCACACATCTACAGGTTGCGAAGGTTGAGAAACACTGCTGGAGGGTGACTTGGAGCTGGCTGTGGGAAGAAGGCAGTGGAAGCTGTATGGCTTTCTCCATGTAGTCACCAAGAGTCAAGACTAACTTGATGGCACATGTGCGCACATACACAAAAGCTCCCAATTAGAAATGGGCAGAATATCCATTCCCTCTCTGAATTTCAAATCCAAATTAATCTTCTTCCCTATTCTGCTAGCTTCCAGGTATGCTGGGGCTGCAACTCCCCGGAAAAGCCTGATTAGCATGTTTGGCAGGCCATGCAAATGAAAGTTGCATTCTCTACAAATAGCTTTGGTAGGCAGGTGAAATCACAGCTTCCTGAGTTAGTGTCTGTGGGTCTCAGTGTTCTGTCTGCAAGTTGCATCTTGATTTCCAAACACAGACCTACCCAAAAGTTGCCCAACAGGCTCTATAAATTAGGTCACTCTGCAGTGGATAGGAATATCTTTTGAAGTTGCTCAGTGGCTAGACCTCTTTCCCATTAACAGGAAATGAAAGCTTGCATGAATCTGCCATCCCTAGAAGCTTGGTAATGGAAGTGAGCAACCACAGCAGTTACGTGTTGGTTCAAAGGAGCCAAATAATTTCCTACCATCAAAAAGGATTTACAGAGATACAATCTGGTCAAAACTAAAAAGCAACTTCTGATTTATGAGAAAAGCTTTGTGGTATATTGTTTTGCACAGGAAATACACATGGGAAAAAAATCAGTAAGGCTGTAACTTGATACTGATTTCTTAAGAGTAACTTGTGTGTGCTCACTTGAGCTTACCTTCCGGAAAGGTAAGTACAGAGTTACTTATCCATACTTTTTAATAGTGCAAATGGTGCTCAGTGGTTACTTATCTCAAATAAAAGAAGTCTGCTTTGAATGTGGGTCATTGATCCAGATAGTATTGTTTCAGTTCTGCCTCCTGGACATTGTTTAAATTAATAACTCTTAAAAAAACAAAGTGGCCATACTAAAACAATAACAGGTTTCACTTTAATACGTCAAACTTTTGGCTGCATAATTCTCATAATTAACTCAGAGGGAGTGTCTTTTTAAAGTTGCCAAGGCTATTAAAATAGTAAATATTTTGATGAGCACCAGTGACAATACAGCCCAACTTAATTACATTTAACCTTGCAAGTGTGAATGCCTCTTTGCTAGATTACATGAACATTATTTGGCTACAGGTCTCATTAATTAATTTGGTGAGAGGAGACAAGTCAAAATCTTCTCCACTAAAATAATTATTTTGAATCATGTTACATACAGGTAATCCTTGATTTACAACTCATTGCTTAAGTGATTGTTCTAAATTTGGGGTGTGTGTGCCTACAATCCAGATCTGGGGTTCCAACAGCCCCCCCCAACACGTGGTCATGTCAGCCTTTCAGGAACTCAGCAACTGGGTTGTATTCATTTTTACAAGGATTTCCTTCACGTTTTTGACAAAACCAGGCCCATTGTGAAATACTGGCTTGGCATTCATTTAACAACTGTGGCAACTGCAGTGCTCACTTAATGACTGCCTCAAAAAAAGGTTTTAAATTGGGGCACTGATGAAAGCATGAGTTCCCACGAGCCAACTATGTTAACCAATAGGTAATTCTTGAGTTACGACCACAATTGAGCCCATAAATTGTGTTGTTAAGCAAGACATTTGTTAAGTGAGTTTTGTTCCATTTTACAACCTTTCTTGCCACAGTTGTTAAATGTATCACTGCAGTTGTTTAGTAACATGGTTGTTAAGTGAATCTGGTTCTCCCATTGACTTTGCTTGTCAGGAGGTTGCAAAAGGGGATCACATGACCCTGGGACATTGTCACCGTAATAAATATGAGTCAGGTGCTAAGCATGTTAATTTTGGTCACATGACCATGGAGATGCTGCAACGTTAATAAACGGTAATAAATCACTTTTTTCAGCGCCATTGTAAAAACGGTAATAAATCACTTTTTTCAGCGCCGTTGTAACTTTGAACGGTCAATAAATGAACTGTTGTAAGTTGAGGATTTCTTGTACAGAAGCATCAGAACAGATATCAGTCCATCTTTAAGGAAAATAACACTTTCAGATATATTTTGAGTAACTGTATTATGTGCAATTTTAGATTCTTCAGTTTTTAATTAACAGAATTATTGAAATAAATTTTTTACATTCATTAAAACTGTCCCAAATATTTAGATCTTTATAGCAATAAATTACAAATTGATCTTTCCTCTTTTGTCAATTTATCCCTGCTTCGATCAAGACTATACAACGAGCTTCCATTTTTAAAGGCTGTCATTTGCCAGAATTATTACACCACAATTACTCTTGCTAGTTGCCTTTCCACGGAGTCTTTAGCTAGGGATCCCATTTTCAGAATGCAGGTGTGACTACTGTACATGTTCACAAGCGTCTGCAGCAATGTACACAAACACAAATCCATTGCCAGGAGAAAAAAAAATCACCTTTATTAAAATTATTCACCGATAAATGCCTTTTGGGCTAAGGTGGTTGTAAACATCAGAGGGCTCTTGCAGGAAACGGATTATCTGGATCCCTTCCAGTTGGGATCTAGACAAAAGCACTACTACAGGAAGAGAGCAAAAACTGCCGATAAGAAAAATAAAACCCTTTCCCACCGAGAGCAAGTAGCTTATGAGCTGTTTTTGCAGGAGGCATACAAAACAGCCCAAACGGGGCTCCTGCAGGGCAGAGGGCATTGCATTCGCAGCTCAAGACAAAAACCACGCAGAAAGAGACGCCCGACTCTTTTGCGGCGTCGGTCTCCGAGGCCAGCCGCCTTCCTTTCCCCGGCCTGCCGTCTGCGTCTCGCCGCCAAGTGGCTGCTGTGGCAACCGAAAAGCGTTCCACGACCGGTTTAAAGTCGCCTCCACCGGAGACCGAAGAGCATCACTGGGCTCCGGGCCGGTTCCACCTTAATCAGGCAGGCTTCGGGATCGGAAGCAGGGAACGGGACGGCCGAGGCGAGGCCCGGGGACAGGGTTGCAGCCAGGGAGGGTTAAAACTGTATTTCTCAAATTGGGCAAAGTTAAGATAATGTGGACTTCAACTTCCAGAATTCCTCAGCCAGCCATGCTTGTCTGAGGAATTCTGGGAGTTGAAGTCCACACATCTTAAAAGTTGCCAAGTTTGGGGAAAAAAATGGTTAAAATGTCCATCAATTCACCTACAAACTCGCAAACAGCTTTATGCAGTGCTTAATCTGTTGTATTCACACAGTTGGTGCTTGGGTTTGTTTGTTTGTTTGTTTGTTTGTTTTCCTGGTGTGTATTATGCAACTCCATAACACTGAAGATGAAACAGACCTCAGAAAAGTCCTTCAGGATGGCATCAGCAACAAAGAGGATCCTACGTGGTCTTTCATGTTTATCCATTAGATTTCTGGTTTTCAGAAAATAAACCGTACTCTGGTAAAGTGTAACTGTGGGAGAAATTAATCTGGATCCTGCTTCCTATGGAAAACAGAGTTCGCTGCTTATTCTGGGCCTTGAAGGTTGAAAGCAGAATTATGAATCGAGGTTGGCAGCAATATAGTACCTAATAGCAATGACTTAATAACAACATAATTAATATATGCATGAAATCTGATTTTAACCAATGGAAAGTTGAAAACCATCTTCAAAGACAGTCTATGTACAGCTCATGGCAAGAATAATCTAATAATCTAGATATGTCTGCGGTTCGGTTTCTCCTTTCTACATTGTTTTCTAAAGGATTAAACACTTAGAATTCCATTTAATATGCTGTGAACATTTTTATTCGTCTCTAGATTACTGCACACTTCTTTTTAAACCACAGCATACCTGGGAAGTATTGCGGGTTTGGGTCCAGACTACTGCAATAGAGCAAATATCACAATAAAGCAAGGAACATGAGTGTTTTGGTTTCCTGCGCATATAAAAGTAACATTTACACTATATTGTAGTCTCTTAAATGTACAATAGTATTAGGTCTACACCTCCTGTCCCAATATACTGTACATACCACAATTTAAAAATACTTTATTCCCAGAAAATTCTATAATGTGAATATTCCTAAAAATCATTATCTGAGCCTTCAATGAGGCATAATCTTTTTGCTGCTGAAGGTGCAAAGCTCAATGAACTGAAGCACAATAAAACAAGGTTTTGGTTAAGTACCAGTTTATTGCCAATGTCATTTCAGAGTAAGAGCTAAAAATGTGATGAAAAGAATTCTTACAGTGCAATTGCTGAAATCTGTTGGAAACTGCAAAGAACCTATAGGTCAAGTTTCTTAACCTTTTTTCCTCTTGGGACTCCCTTCCCATTTTAAAAAATTATGGAGGAACCTCAAAGATCTTTTGTTTGTATGGGTTATATTTATCAATATTTACTGTATTAAAAATTAATATTGGTGATTTGCTGCTGCTACCACATATCACAATTGTTTGATGGAATTTTAATGCATTATTTTTCAACATAGGTTGGCAAATCATTTTTATTTCATAGGCCTCTGTGAAACTAGGACCTCTCATAGGACCACACTTTATTAAATACTGCCATAGACTAAACAGTTTGCTGGGTCCTTGGTTCTCTCCGAACTTGGTTGATTTTTGGAGATGTTTCAGTAGAGCACTGATGATGTTACCTAGTTTGGTAATGAAACGTCTGCAAGAAAACAAACTCAGAGAGCACCAAGGATCTCTGTTCAACTCTGAGCTACCAATATTCTCTTCTGTCAGTATTAAAGAGTTTATATGTTATAGTTTTTCATTTTTTTTACTTTTAATCCTTTTTAGATGTGCTGATGATCAGCAGTATTCGTATTCGTGAATGAGTGCTAAACCTATTCCCCCTTCAAACTATAAAATACCAAACCATGGAAATTATCACCAATTTTTTTTCCTAAGTCATGAATAGCATAGTAATCCACAGTTTTGATTTTTTTCCCCAGCACCAAACATAGTACTACAATGCAGGCCGACTACAAGAAAAAATATGGGTAAGACTATAATTATCTCATAGCAGGAGTGTATATTTACATCTTTTAGTAAGGGTGGGGGGGGGCAATCTTTTAGTGTTTACTGTGGAGAGATGCATGGTATAATTTTGAGGGGGTGCACTGTTTACATTGCTGGATCCATCTCATACAAGTGAAAAAAGCCAAGGGTATTTGGATCAAGGGAAGTTTTCTTTGTTGTTAATTGTAATAGGGTTATTTTAAAACTATAATGTTTGATCTTTTCTTGCTTCAGTGTCATGGGAAATTATACAGTTTTCACCAGTTGCACTCACTTTCAGCCATAGACTTCAAATTGCCTTAAGCAAAGAATTCTCTAGTGCGCTGTTTCTCAACTTCAGTTATTTTAAAATAGGTAGACTTCAGCTCTCAAAATTCACTAGCCAGCATGGGGAATTCTGGGAGTTGAAGTCCACACATCTTAAAATTGCTGAGGTTGAGGTTGCTCTAGTGCAGTGATGACGAACCTTTTAGAGGCCGAGTGCCCAAACTGCAACCCAAAACCCACTTATGCATCGTCGGGTGCCGGGTGGGTGTGGCCCGTTGGCTGAGTGTGGCCCATTGGCTGGGTGTAGCCAATTGGGTGGGTGTGGTCCATTGGGTGGGCGTGGTGCGGTGGTAACGGCAGACTGGGTAACGGCAGACTAAAAAGTTCAATCAATTCCAACTTTGCAAGATCTTTTTTTTTCCAGTGAGAAGTTGAAATTGACTGATTGAACCTTTTTTTTTTTTGCACACAGCGGCGGAGGCCTAAAGCGAAAAGGTTTTACAAAACCCAGCTGAAGGCCTAGGACTGGGGCGACGGCGCGCGTGCCCATAGAGAGGGCTCAGGGTGCCGCCTCTGGCACCCGTGCCATAGGTTCGCCACCACTGCTCTAGTGGCTGAGGAAGTTTAGGACAGTAAGTTGAAAAGTGGTGGGTCTCAACTCCTCTCTTCTAGGAGTCCTTTAGGTTTTATGTACACTGGTCCTACTTCCTGCATGGTCAGCTAATTGGTAGTACTTAGTACTTGGTGTAAAATTTTTAAGTTGTCTCTATAGATCTGTATTCAATGTCCCCAATACAATGTATGAGAGATTGATGTTTAAGCTACTGTTTGTGATTTTATCAGCAGGGTGGTTCTTATTTCATTTATCCAGATTTGGTTTTGGCATATTTTTATTTGCATTTTTAAAAGTCATTTGGATTTCTATATAAATTATGTAATATCAAACTCTACTTCATGGCTGTGTAATATTGAAAGGGGGAATTTTAAAATAAGGAAAAATCCAACATTATTATGCAAATAATTATTTCATAATAGAGCATAAATGGTATCATGGAAATTTTATTTTAAGAAATTCTGGAAAACGTATTATAAATCCAAAGAATGTGTTAGAATTGTTCTATGATAAGAAAGAAGAGAAAAAGGATAAAGCAGCACATGTCATTCAAAAAACCTGGAGAAGATGGCTGGTAAGTTAACAATACTTCCACTTTCATCCCTCTTTCTAGAGTAATATGCTTTTTGAGCTTTTCAGGTGTATTTATGTAGATGTCTACACATTTTGGATGGACTGGAACCTGTGGGTTCCAAGATTGTTGCATTCTTAAGGGACAAGATGTCATATTGCATCTACACACTTATTCCCTTTTGTGGCTGAAAGTTTGAAGCTGCAGAAGATGGGAGCACCTTGTATCTATAAAAAAAAACTCTATCCTTTCCATCTCTTCAGGGATTCACACATCATAATCAACAATTGTGTGAGTTGCAGTTCTTTGCTGAGTGTGATATGTGATCCGAGTGGTTTTGGTTTGTAATCTGTGGTTGATGGTTTAAGAAAATGTGTGAAGCCAGGCAATTATGGTTTACTCAATAAATCATGGTTAATCAAGCAATGGCTACTATTGATACATTTTCCTGATATGGCAACCAATGATGAATTTTAAAAATAAAAAAGAGCTCTATTTAATCTGGAGAATTTGAAGCTTAGATGAGTTGAATTATAGTCAGAAGGGGTCATCTACGACAGGGGTCCCTAATCCCCAGTTCACGACCTGTTGGGAACCTGGCCATGCAAACACTGGGTGAGCATGTAAAACTCCATGTATGCATGGTGTGGGATTAGGTTGTTTGTGTGAAACCATCCCCTCCTCCCCTGTTACTTCCGCTGCTGGTCCACTGAGCTGGAAAGGTTGGGGACCACTGATCTACAGTCTTGACTCCAACCTTCTCTTTAATACTTGAGCTTCTTTTTGAACACATGAAGGATTACCTGAGGGACTATCTTTTTCCAAGAATCTCTCCCCATCCAATTCAATCCAGCAGATTGGGCATGCTGCAGATCCCATCAGCCAAAGAGTGTCGGTTGGTGGGGACTAGAAGACGGGCTTTTTCCAGAGTATTCCTCTGTGGAATATTCTCCCCTACTATCTTTTTGTAAGACTTTAAAATTTGGCTGTGTACCTGAGCCTGGGGCTCTGAATGTGTTGAGGGCCCCATTTGTGGTTGCACTCTTAATTGGTTAATTATCTTGGCTGCTGTATACATTTATTTTTGGAAGTTTCTATTGTTTTAAATGTTTTTTATTGTTTTTATAGTTTTAAAACTGTAAGCTGCCGAGAGTTACTGGTTGAGATGAGCCGCTATAGAAATTGAATAAACATGCAAGCAAATAAATCAAATGAAAGAGGACTCACAACCTCCATGGCCATCCCATAAGATAAAATCAGCACAATACGAATGAATAATTGTGTCAGGAGAAACCAGGATAAAATGTTATGTGCACAAAGTGACAGCAAATGTAATATTTGTATTTATAACTAGACTGCATTTATCTATTCCCTCCCCCTCCCCCCAGGATATGGGTGTATTTGAATATTATAAAGAGCTTATAGGCTTTAAGAAATATGGGGAACCTTGCCATCTTATGAAGTACATTGAGCCTAGAGAGGTAAGGGCTAAAGTGAAGTGGTAAGTATTAAGCATTCACACTTTTATAATTGATCCATGGCGTGCCTAACATTAACAGCAGTGTGCCATTTAATATGGCTTAACATGGTATAATCAAAGTTTGTAGCGAATGTTTAAAAACTATATGTCTATGTGCTAACCCTATTTTTTTTCTCTTTTTACTGCTAACGACCATTTACGTCAGGAGTTCTCAAATTTGTATATGCAAAGCATAATTATTGCCAACACTCACTTCATCTCAGCCTGGGCAAATCAATATTTGGCTTGCTGTGGAAAAACTGGAATGAAGTCAGACAAGGTTCCAGCTTTGCATGCAAAAGCACAATGAACTTGGCTTGCTTGGATCTCCTGACAGTCCATTCTTTTTACCTGTATAAAGCTGTATCAGTGTCAGATTTCTTTTCTAATTGACAAGCGGACTTCCAGTTTGTCAAAAGAAAGTGGAAAGGAGACCTTAAAGCAGGGGTGGGCAACTATGGCCCCTTTACAAACTTGTAGACTTCAACTCCCAGAATTCCTGAGCTATCTGGCTTAACAACTCTGGGAGTTGAAGTCCACAGGCCGTAAAAGGGCCACAGTTGCTCAACCCTGTCCTGAAGGGTGCTCTGATAGTGTTCTGGCTTTCCATATGGAAACCTGCTCAGTTGCACACACAACTGGATTGCTGACAGAACTCTCTGCCTGGAGTAACCAACAGCCAAGTCAGGATTTTCTGTGATTGCAAATATTGATTCAGAATAAATATAGAATGAGAAATATAAATGGCAGTCTCAAAACTTAAAGCCAGCGTTCAAGAGTTATGCAAAATGAAGCAAGGTCATCCTTCCTGTTAAAAAAATGAGGTCTTAAAGTCAGTTGCTGTATTCTTTATTTATAATAAAAATGTTTTGCTTTAGAAAGCATCAATATTCTATCACTATTTTATCTAATATAGAGAGAGTAACGAAGTGCATCAACTTTTTAAAGTTTTTGCATGCTAATGCATATATAATCTTGTATAATTACAGGCAGAATTTTTAGATGCTGCAGCAGGAGTTCATATTAAATTCAGACTAGGTGGGGTAAGTATATATTTAACAATTATATTTTAATAATAATTAAAATAAGTTTAATTGGTCTCTTGGTTTCCTTAACCATTGCAACAAACTGGCTTTCATTATTAGAATCAAGATAGTGTTTTTTGAGCACCCAACTGCTTTGGCATTCATTGAAACAATATACATTCATGCAATGTCTTAGTAAAGGGGCATAGACTTGGTGATGGGCTATCAATACTGGTCTAGTTGAAGTGGTTGAGAAGTTCATGGGAAGGGAGAAAGCCAGTAGAAGATTCAAATTCCTTGTGTGCAGACTACCAAGAAAGTGCCATTCGTTTTTATTGGCTATTATATTTTTGTTTTTTTTATTGGGCTTCTGTTATTTTAAGAATCGTTTCCATTTTATTATATGTGTTGCTGGGGGAGAATTGAAAAGATTTTGAAGGTCGGAATACTTGTTTAAGAGTACTGTAGTTAGCGTTGTCAGTTATCTCCTTCCATATATATACAGTTCAGGATTGCTCCACGCTTAACAAACATACGGCTGTTTTGCCCTTTGTGCAAATAATAGAACTTCCAAATTTATATTAGAATGATTTGTCTCAGGGCCCACAAAAGTGCATTTTAAGAAAAAATAATTCCAGTCTGCTTCTGATCTATTTTAGAATTTTTTCGTTCTGTTAATAAATAGACATTTACAGAGAATATCCCTAAGGATCTACAAAAACAAATTGCAGTGACCCGAACGTGTTTTCCATTTACCTCTTTTTAAATTGGACATTTCCTTGCAGGAAAAGTTTCCTCCCAGCATATATTATAAAATATTTACTCATAGACCTATTGTGGATTTGTGTGCAAATAGTCCCAAAGACTATGCGAAGATGGCAACCCAATCAAATCCAAGAAAGTTGCAGAAAGGGAGCGTCAATGAAAGTACTAGTGACTGGTATCAACGCATCGAGAATAATGGCTGGAGACTTCTTTCCATTAGAGTAAGACGATAAATAATTTTATGTATTTTCTCTACTTTTGTGGAAGGTTATTGAGCTTTCCAGGTATCAGGGGATATGTGGGTTGAGAGAAGTTCTGTAGTAGAACTGCTCCACTTTGTATTACAGATCACCAACTACCCAACAATTCATAAAGAGGAAAATACCTGTGATACGGCTCTGGGACCAGGAAATTTATCTTCCCTTTCAGCTATTCTATCTATCCTTGCTCCAGTTCTACTTTGCTATATAAATTGTTTGGCCTAATTCAACCAACTGCGTCTCAACCCCTCCTGTCTATTCTTTTTTTCTGTTTCTGCCTTCTTAATGTTTTGTCTCAACTCTTTTTTTCCCCTCACATGTCTTCTGAAATGTTATAGGTTAATGTCAGGCATTTTATTTTAAAAGTTGGGTTTGCTTTTGATTTACAAATCAACCTATTGCTAGGTTAATCTTATTAAGTATACATCATTATAGGTTAATCTTGTTAAGTATACATCACTATAGGTAGTCCTTGAGTTACAATTATCCATCTAGTGCAGGGGTAGGCAACCTTGGCTCTTTTATGACTCGTGGACTTCAACTCCCAGAATTCCTGAGCAGCCATGCTGGCTCAGGAATTCTGGGAGTTGAAGTCCACGAGTCATAAAAGAGCCAAGGTTGCCTATCCCTGATCTAGTGACTGTTCAAAGTTACAGGTCACTGAAAAAAAGTGATTTATGACCATTTATCATACCTACAACTGTTGCAGCTTCCCCATGGTCACATGATCAAAATCCAGATGCTTGACAGCCGGCATGTATTTATGACGGTCGCAGTGTCGCAGGGTCATGTGATCACCTTCTGCGACCTTCTGATAAGCAAAGTCAACGGGAAAGCCAGATTCACTTAACAACCATGTTACTAACTTAACCCTTGCAGATTCACTTAACAACTTTGACAAGAAAAGTAAAAAAAATGGGACAAAACTCGCTTAACAATGGAAATTTGGGGCTCAATTATGGTTGTAATTTGAGGACTACTTATACTAAAAAGGCTGCATTATGCTGTTCACTTAGAATGCAGGGATATTTTTAGAAGTTTTATATCAGAGAACCCTGATCGGAAACAGAAAGGTTCTTGTCACATCCTACAATTTTGCTTCAGGTGTTTCTGAAAGGAAATATAGTTAGCGAACATTGCCTTCTTTTTTCTCTCTCTGCAGTTGTGGCTACTTTTGCATCTTAAGTAAAAGGTTAAATAAAATGCATCTCCATAGGATAGCTGAATCCCAAAGGCTACCACTTTTAGTTTACAGGCAAATTTTGTCAAAATTTCTAAAAATTCCAACCAACAAATTCCAATCAACCACAATGTCTGGCTAAACTTAGTATAAAGGGCTAAAGTGGTTAAAGACACTAAGCTTGTCAGCTGGGAAGTTGAAGCCCAAGTTTGAGATCCAAGTGCCATGGAATGGGATGAGCTCCTGTTACTCGCTCCAGCTATTGCCCACCTAGCCAGGGCTTTTTTTCTCATAGAACGCCCAGAACGGAGTTCCGGCACCTTTTTTGGATGGAACCTTATAGGGTAGGCAAGGCAGGTTATATGACGTGTGTGAGTTCCGGCACCTTTTTTTTTTTTTTTTTTTTAGAAAAAAAGCACTGCACCTAGCAGTTCAAAAGCATGCAAAAGCAAGTAGATAAATAGGTACCATTTCAGTGGGAAGGTAACAGCGTTCCACGGACCTCGGCATATAGTCATGCTGGCCACATTACCACAGAAATGTCTTCTGGACAACACTGGCTCTCTTGGTTAAGAAACAGATGAGCATCACCCCCTAGTGTCCGACATAACTGGAAAGGGGATACCTTTAATAATAATATAATAATAATAATAATGATAAAGTTGGAAGGGACCTCGGAGGTCATCTAGTCCAACCTCCTGCTCAGGCAGGGAACCCTATACCATTTCGGACAAAGGGCTGTCCAGTTTCTTCTTAAAAACTTCCAGTGTTGGCGCATTCACCGCTTCTGGAGGCAGGTTGTTCCACTGGTTAATTGTTCTAACTGTCAGGAAGTTTCTCCTTAGTTCTAGGTTGCTTCTCTCTTTGGTTAGCTTCCACCCGTTGCTTCTTGTCCTGCCTTCAGGCGCCTTGGAGAATAGCCTGACTCCCTCTTCTTTGTGGCCCTCTTTACCTTTACCATATTTCCTTTTATTTATGTAGACTCACAACTGACTCAAAGCAGTGTTAAGAGTTGCTAACCTAATAAGCGCATTGTAGAATGGAAGAGGGAATATCAACGTCTGTTTAGCAACCTACCTTTTTGACATAGCAGACTATTCAAATGCAGCCATTGCCAGGCTCCAGATTTTCTCTGTCTTTGCAAGCATCAACCAGTTAAAATTGAACTGGGCCCTAAAAAAACCCAAAGCCTACTGGAAGAGAGAAGGGAGCTGGGGCAGAAGAGCAGTTGTCTTAGAAGCACTTAGCCTTGACAAGTGATAAAAAAATTCTGATAAATGTGAAATGGCTTTCAACAATTTATTTCAGTATTGGAAGGGTGTGGACTCTTTAACAACGAAAGACAATACCAAAATACAGGAATTCCATCATTCTCCTCAACAGAGGAAACGGAACATGGTAAAAAGAAGAAAAGCAAGAAAAATTGAATGGCTGAAAAAAATGTGAGTTACAGCAGCTTGAAATTCTGAACACGAGATTGGTCAATTTTCCTTTTATCATCAACTTAGTAGTTTTTAATTATCATTCATTCAGCCATATTATGCTAATACAATAGCAATCCATCATTATTAAGCTAGAGCTATTCATCAGCTGGAAATAGCTTGCCTATAAATCACAAGTTAACCATTTCTGCCAATTCTGTTGGCTGTATTCATCGGGATTGGGGAGTGTAAAACTTTTCAGGCCAGGGAACCTGTTAATTTTAAAAAAATTCTATAATCCCTGATCAAGAGGCAAGGCTCTAGTGGTAGAATATTGGCGGTGTTTGAATGAACTTTCTCCCCCCCCCCCTTCTACTCATGGAAATCCATCAGGTTTTTGCAAAAGTTCAAAAAATTGTGATTTAAAAGATAGGCCAACAGAACTAAGGCAAACCATCCCTCCAAGTTAACCTTCCTCTACTTAATGCCAACCCGATAGGCTGAACTCATCTCTGATTCAAATTCAGTCAAACTAGTTAAAGTGATATGGGTAGTCCTCATATGGGTGACTTGTCATTTAATGAGTGTTCGAAGTTACAGTAGCCTCAAAAAGAGGGTATTTTACTCACATAAACCATTGTAAAGCATCAGGCTGCCCCTCCCCCATCTCCATGGTTACGTGATAGTATTCTGGGTGCTTGGCAAACTCTTCACATTTATGACTGGTTGCCAAGCCCCCCCCCCCCCCCCCCCCCCCCCCCCCCCCCCCCCCCCCCCCCCCCCCCCCCCCCCCCCCCCCCCCCCCCGTGATGACCCTTTGCAGTCTTCTCAGCTGGCTTCCCCAGAAAGTCAGTGGGAAGCCAACAGGGAAGGTTACAAGTTATCAAGGGGAGTCAAACTCCTCTGGTGGGGTGTAGAAAAGGAGCCTCAATCCTGAAGATGCGAGCTCTGTTTCTACAGCCCGCTAGAGCAATTCCTTTCTGCACACTTAAGGGGAGCTGTATTTCTGAAGATCCGAGCTCCATTCCTGCAACCCACTGGAATAGTTTCTTTACGTGAACAGAGGGGAGTTGAATTCAGCAGGCGGCTCTTTTGCTCCATTTAAAAACCCAGGAGATCACTTAATGAGCACAATCAGGAATGCTGGGACTGCAGTCATTGAGTGATGCAGTCACGTGGGCCTCTTGCCTAACAACCAATTTGATCATCAACCAAGATTTCAGTCCCAATTGGGGCCGTAAATTGAGGGCTACCTGTAATCCTAACACATTGGAGGACATGTAAAATATTTCAACTACCGTATTTCCACAATAGCTAACTCAACCATATATGATATGTTCTGAGATAACTTAAAATGGTGTACAGTAAATTAAAATTTTAAAATAAGTTAAAAAATTTTTTTGAAATAAACAAAAATTTGGAGAGACTATGTTAGTCAAATGTAGTGGCTCTCCAGGTGTTTGCGTGTTTGTTTGTTTTTTATGTCTAAATGGAACAAGAAAACAGTGTAGGTTTGGATCAGCATTGGGAGACTGTCTTCCATGTTAGCATGGTCTTTCATAAGAGGACCACTTCTTATACAATAGTGCCCTCCAGTGCTTTGGGGATTCCTTTAGATACCTTGATTGTCAGTCAACTGACTAAATTAATTCTAATACACAAATAAACAGTTTGGGTGGAGTGTTTAAAATTGAAATTGCCTTCTTTAGAGCCTGAAGTCATTACATATTTCCAAGTGTGTATTTTGTGAGTAGCTGTGGGTATTTCTAACTGAGAGCACCAGTTCTTTAACATGACAGGTGAACAAGGTGTTCTCCTAAGAGATTAGAGGCCAGGTGGCATCAAAACTCTGTGGCTTTTGAGATAGTATCTTGTCAGTTGCAGCTCCAGAAGTTCTCAGGAATTATGAAGTTCAGTATCACCTGAAGATCACAGGTTTCTGTCTAATTTACATAGTAGCACACAGAGAATGTTCTAGTGATTCTGACTTGAACAAAGAACACGTTCTTTCTGCCAGAGATCTGGTGCAGAATCAGAATCAGTCAATAGACTTTGGTAGAGAAGAAACCAGAGAATGAGAATTTTCCATTACATAGGTATGCATTTACTGGAATATGCCACAGGCTTTTTTAATGGCAGAGAACGTTGCAGTCCATCTGTCACATTGTGCTTTGTGCAATAGTTGTTCTTAAAAATCGTGCTTCCCTGGGCAACCATTTGAATTTCTTGTCAAGAGATCAGTCCTGATCATTTAATATGCCGAGTTTTTTCAGAATGATTTTTTTTAAATTAATGAGTCTCAGAATATATAATAGATGTTGTTGTACATGTGCTTCACTTTTCACCTTGCATTGCATTGTATAGGAATTGTATTGTATAAATGAATTAATTGCTACCAAGTATGTATCAAAACATTAATTTGCAAAGTAAATTCTTCAAGGCTGATTAGCCATGTGTTAGAAAACTACACTTGCATATTTTATTATTAACATGGTTTCAAAGAAACAAAAACTATATTGCCATCTACAGTGGAACTGAATACATTGTACAGGTAGTCTTCAACTTTGTTGTTTAGTGATGGTTCAAAGTTACAACACTGGAAAAAGTGACTTACAACTGGTACTTGCACTTATAACTGTCACAGCATCCCCACAGTCACCTAATCAAAATTTGGGTGTTTTGCCAATTTGCACGTATTTATGATGGTAGCAGTGTCCCAGTTGCAGTGTCCTGGGGTCATGTGATCACCATTTGCAACCTACCCAGATGGCTTCTGACAAGCAGAATCAGTGTCAAGCAGAACTGCTTAACAATCATGTCATTAGCAACTGCAAGTGATTCACTTAATAACCATGGCAAAAAAACCTTGTAAAATTGTGTGCGATTTACTTAACAATTGCCTTGCTTAACAATAGAAATTTTGGTCTTGATTGTGGCTATTAGTCGAGGACTACCCGAACAAGTTTAGCTTAACAATGCTAATTGGTACTGAAAATTTCATTGTTGAGCAACACTGTCATAAATGGAAAAATCTTGTGTCTGTGCCACTTAGCGCTGGCAGTTCAGGTAGTCCTGGTTACCATCATTTAGCAAGGACCACATGGGTCAATAAGTGAGGACCTTGTATTACCACCACTTGTGATTTCCTGCTGGTTTCCCATTGACTTGACTTGACAACTTTATGATGGGTAGAGTTCAATTCCCAGAATTCCACCCAGCCGTGTTTAGAGTTGCTACATTTGAGAAACAGTGCTCTCCGTGACATAGCAAAAGAAGTATTAAATGTAGATTTGATTTTCTTACCAAATGGTTGTGCAACTTGTAAGGTATCTGTGTAAACTGCACCTGTGCCTGGTCACTGTACACTCTACAAAGGAACACACCACAATTAATACAAAAACTCTAAGGGGATTAGTTTATTATGTGCCAGTGAAGGTATTTGGAAGAATTTTGATCAAAACGATATGAAAAATAACAATGGGCAAAATATAAGAAGTTTTATGTTGAGCAAGGGAAGTACAGGAAAGTGTTTTACCCTTCTGTAGGTTTTTGAAAAAAATATGAATGTGATAAAGTAAATTTATCGTAGCTTCATGTTAAATAAAACATGAATAGCCTTGTTTTGCACAAATGCAAAGGGTATTTGGAAATTATCAAATGCAGTAAGAACACTATATGAGGGAAGGAAAGCACATGTGAGAATAAACAGAAAGGTTAGGAAATAGGTTTAATATTGAATAAGGAGTAAGCCAGTGATATATAATGTCCCCTTGGTTGTTTTATGTTTTTGCACTGCTTGGGATGATGTTAGAGATGTTTTATTTGGAAATGTGTATTTTTCTGTGCAGATGAAGCTGTTTTGTTGGCTGAAACACAAATGATTTGCAACAAATGTTAGGTTGTATAATGTAGTAAATATGGATATGAAGTTTACTGTAGTCAAGAGAGTTGTGCTTCCAGCAAAATGGATTAAAATTATCCATAAATGACAAAAGATTAATTATTACTATAGAGGAGAAAATGTAGAAATTTCAAGAAATGCTAAAGGCAATACAAAAGAATTGGGTACCACAATTTGTTGCAAGGAATCAGTATTTGTTGAAAAAAGTGAAAATGACTCTATGTCCCTTTGGGCAGATGGAAGTGAATAGCTAAGACAAGTCTTGAACTCACAGTCTCCGACTTTCTGACCTAGTGCCTTAATCCCTAGACCAGCCTGGTTCTCTAGACCAAACCAGCTCTATTAATTTCTATTAATCTATCAAACTAATTCTATTATTTTTTGTTTCTTCCTCTTTTTCTGCCCTTTAAAAAATGTTGCTTACCTTGAAAGGGAGGAAAAGGACATATAGTTGCCTCAAACTGAGAGATGGGTGGCAAATAAATTTAATTATAATAATAATAATATTCAATTCGACTGCTGTAACTATTAAGAATGAAAGTACATATTTCTATTTTCTAGGTATTTTGGAGAAAATCTGCAGGTTAAAACAGAGAATCCTGAGGCAATTGTTTTAATTCAGAGAGCAACAGAAGGGCTAATCAAGTCCCTGGAGAAGGAAGGAATAGATCAAGTGATGGAATGGGAAGTAGATGAAATGTTAAAGTGGACAAATGCATTGAATTATGACAAGTAATGGTTTTAAAGTTCACCTTTCATTACTTTTCTAAATCTTATTGTTTTAAAATTATCAATTTTAGCTTTTGATCTCTAGTGGCAATTTATATTAATAACTTAATCTAAGTTATTAACTCACACCTACTCCCTTCTGTCTTTCTCTCTCACGCAGACACCAATCAAATCACAAAGTATATGAGAGAGAAACAGTAATATAGGAAATTATTTAATAAAAACTTTTCTGTAACATCTCTTGCACCTCTTGTTGTTTTTATTGTTTCACCTTGGTTGTTTTTGCAATTTGGATTATTTTAATTGTTACTGCAAAAGTTGGGAGATTAAAAAATATATGTATGTCCGTGCACGTATTTGAGAGAGAGAGAGAGAGAGAGAGAGAGAGAGAGAGAGAGAGAGAGAGAGCTATACTAGGGCTACGTGTGTATATCACTCTAAAGTATGCATTGCAATTTGGTTATTACTGTTCCATTTTATTCACTGTGCTTATTGTTTACCTAGATATGTTAAACTATGGAAAGAAGTTGGAACAAGCAAGACTTCAGAAAGTTTTCAAGGTAAAACTTTTGCTGGTCAATCTTCATGTAATTTTAATCTAAAGATAAGAGCATTGGATCGTAAACTTTTGCAGCACATGAGATTCAGTTGACACGTGATGGTGACAGAGCAACTGGTGTTGAAATCTCATACAGATGCATAATTCTTATGCCTCTCTGTAGAATTAGGAGTTTAAGGTTATGGAGGCAACTCTTTGGTTAATTAAAATTTTAATTAATTTAGTTTATTAATTTAACAAAAATTATGGCATAACTAATTCATATTCTGTAAACAGTGAATTAAAACAAATTGTGTGAATTGGAATTGCATTGGTAGCCATGCTGATCATATAATACATGAATTGGATCTTAGTTATCAGTGGCCCCCAACCTTTCGGGCACCAGGAACCGGTTCCGTGGAGAGTTTTTTTCCGTGGCCAGGAGGGGCGTGGCTTCACATGCTGCCTAGATCCCGCAGATGGGGCTTTACTTGTTTGCGCGAGTCAGTTTCCAGTGCCAGTCCATGGACCGGGGGTTGGGGACTCCTATTAGTTATAATTTATTTTGAGGGATTTGCTATGTGAAAATTTCAAATATATTTCTTTAAGAGGTTCTAAACTATATGTGGATTTTACAAATGCAGAAAAATATAATACTGGAGTCTTTCATTATTTCTAGAGAAGCAAGTTTCTAGGCCTGATCAAATATGTGAAGTCAATTTGGTAAGAATTAAGATTTCCAACAGTATGGCATGTTGCAAGATGATGATTATTATTCATGATCATCATAATCATCATAATCATCATCCCCCTGTAAGGCACTACCTTGATGTGGTTGTGGGCTTGTGTACTCTGAGGAAGATGAGAGCTATGCCAGAGATTCAACCATACTGGACAGGTCTCATCAGAGGAGTCAAACAAAGAGTGTAACACCCCGGACTTAACAATTGTAGATAAGAAAGACAAAATAGTCTGGATAGTGGACGTGGCAGTGCCTGGAGACAGCAGAATAGACGAGAAAGAACTGGAGAAGATAACAAAATATAAAGACCTACAAATAGAAACAGAAAGACTGTGGCAAAAGCAAGCAAGGGTAGTACCAATAGTAATAGGCGCCTTGGGTGCAATCCCAAAACAACTGGAGCACCACTTGAACACCATTGGCATTGACAAATTTGCCATTAGTCAATTGCAAAAGGTGGCCTTACTAGGAACTGCTTCCATCCTGTGACGATATCTGTAATACCATCAAACATCCACATCTGCCTATCCCAGGTCCTTGGTAAGGACTCGATAGGTAGACAAAATGCCAAATCCAGTCTGAACATCTGGCTGACTGTGCGATGATCCATAGTAGTAATAATAATAATAATAATAATAATAATAATAATAATAATAATAATAATAATAATAATAATAATAATAATAATAATAATAATAATAATATAAAGTTGGAAGGTACCTTGGAGGTCATCTAGACCAACCCCCTGCTCAGGCAGGAAACACTATACCATTTCAGACAAATGGCTGTCCAGTCTCTTAAAAAATTCCAGTGTTGGAGCATTCACAGCTTCTGGAGGCAGGTTGTTCCACTGGTTAATTGTTCTGTTAGGAAGTTTCTCCTTAGTTCTAGGTTGCTTCTCTCCTTGGTTAGTTTCCATCTATTGCTTCTTGTCCTGCCTTCAGGTGCTTTGGAGAATAGCTTGGCTCCCTCTTCTCTGTGGCAGCCCCTGAGATATTGGAACACTGCTATCATGTCCCCCCTCGTCCTTCTCTTCATTAGACTAGACATACCCAATTCCAGCAACCGTTCCTTATATGTTTTAGCCTCCAGTCCCCTAATCATCTTTGTTGCTCTTCTCTGTACTCTTTCTAGAGTCTCAACATCTTTTTTACATTGTGGTGACCAAAACTGGATGCAGTATTCCAAGTCTGGCCTTACCAAGGCATTGTAAAGTGGTATTAACATTTCACGTGAAATATCACTATTTGTTGAATTTTGTCTGTTATGCCATCTTTTCTCCAGAAGCTCAAGAAGTGTGTAGTGTTCTGCAACCTCATCCCTAAAAATAGACGATGAAATACAATTTGAGAGAGCTAAATTATAATACTGCAGATGCAAATGTTCCAGTTTGTATGTTATTGTAGAAAAGAAACTCTTTAAAAAAGATTATGCCTATCCAACATTATTTAATAATTCAAGGATGAATCTGAATTTGGTAAATTTGAACTGAATTGAAAACTAATGTTTCTAATTTAGTGCCTTCTAGGTTTGCAGGGGAGTTACACTTTGTGTTGCTATCATGCAATATTATCTATAAACAAATACCTTGAATTCAGTTTTCCATTATAAATGGTTTAAAATATATATTTGTATTATTATAAAATATTTGGTTTTATTGTATAAATATTCTTCATGTACAGTGTATGTTTATCTCTAGCTTTCCGGTTTACTCAACACGATAACATTTCTGAATTGATACCAAACAAGATCCAAGAAATAGTGAAATCTCAGATATTATCAACTCACTTGAAGAAGAAGAAATAATCTATCTGACAAGTGAACATTCAGCAGTCACAACAGTTATCAACATAAAGCTTCAGAAGACAAAAAATAAAAACACGGTATAAAAAGATGGAATCTATGCATTTGTGAAGCTAACGTGCCCTAACATAAAATGTAATGAACATATAGAAGTTTGTAATTAAATTTGTTCAGTTTTGTAGTGAACTTATTTTGTGATAGATGACATGCCTGTTGTGATACACACAATTTCTTAGTATTTCTAAATTCTTCAAGAGTTATTTTCAATTTTTAATTATTTTGATTCTGGCAAATTTAAGGTATTACATATAAGTGAGCAAGGATGTGGAAACAACACAATCACATATTGGTAGCAAGGGCAGAAAGAGGTCCCTGCTGAGGTTTAGCATCAATCTATAAATAACCTAAGTGACCATGCATTTCTGTGCTTATCCATTACCAGGGAAATCATAGTTGGAATGTTAATTAAAAGATCAGGGGTTTCCAAAGTGAATGAACCATTTCTCATTCATAGGGGAGTGGGAAAGGGATTGTCAAAATTTACAGTTTAAAGGTGGCACTGATTGACGTTAGAAGTAGACAAAATGAATATAAAAATGTATGGAGTAGTATGTGGTAGAAAGGCTCGTTCTAATCTGATTTCATTTCTTGACCAGGTTACCATTCTGTAGCATAAAACTCTCAGAAAATGTATTGTATTGTACACATGTATGAATGTTTGTATTCAGCACGCTTGTGTTTGCCTTACAACTGAGAAAATTTCCCATGCAACCGTGAAAGTTATAAAGACATTGCTTTTCACTGAAATGTTTCAATATATATATAAAGCATTTAAATAAATTAATAAAAATCAGTAGCAGGAATATTTGAGCATTCAAGAGTTTATTGAAATAGCTTTTGCATTTGTCAGTCTCAATATGAATACAATTTCCACATATCAATTTACAGGCAAATAGACAAAATTCTTGCAGTTCTATAGTTCACTATGGCTTTGTGCAAAAATGAATTATAGTAAGCAGATATGAAGAGAAATGCATGTTCAAAAGAATTTGGCATTATTGTACATTTAAAAAGGCACTTTGGGGCACCTCTGTATTTCATAGCATATCAATACACAAATAGTAGAGTCTAATGCAGAGCAAATAAAAAAATATTTCTACATGCATAGTGCATGAATTCTCAAAAAAAAAAAAAAAAAAAAAAAGGATATGCCCATAACAGTGTTTACAATATAATTCATAAACTTCCTTCAGTAACTTCTTCTAGGTTTCAGAGTGCACATACAAGTTATAACAAGTAGGATTAGCTTATTACTGAACTAAATTTAATCAATAATTAAATGTAGAATAAAGCTACTCTTTCCATGATATAGAACAAGATTACTGTACTGGCCGGATACAGGAATTTCTTGCTAGCATAAACTAAAAAATATATCCATATTTATTTGTAAAAAAAAAAAGGGAAATCCCCCCTCCCCGTATTATAGCATAAAGTGGATAGATTATGCCAATTTGCTTGTCAAACCAAAGAACTGCACTCTTTAGTAATAATGAAAAGAAACGCACTATGTAGCACTATATAGTTATTTCTGATTCTACATGTTATTGATTTCTTACTTTTCTTTTGAAATGCCTTCAGAACCACGCATACATTATATATAAACAATATAATTTCATGTTATCTGCTTTTTAAAAAACCTACAACTTTATATATTATTATAAATCAGAAATTCCTAAATATTCATACAGCAGGATGCACAGCATCATCAACATGCATGGATAATGCATGTTTTTATCTTGAGTACATTCTTGTCTTGTCTAGGAGAAAGGCAAGGTGACCATATTACAGTAACAGGCTTAATGTCAGTTTGATCATTTTAAACAGAGCAGAAATAAGTACTATTATGCTGTAGTAATATTCTTAAACCAAACAAGGAGTGGGGCTTACTGAAAAATATTTTACTTTTGTTAAAGCAAACTGTAATATTGTTAATTTCCTGAAATTCGTGTCTGGGAGGGTAAGATCAGGAAGCCATGTTCCTAGTTATACCAATCCAAGCAAAAGACAAATCCTTCTGGGACATCCACAGGATCTTTATAAATACATATAAAAAAGGGGCAGGGCTTACAGTACAACACTGATATTGCTTTCATTACACTGGAATAAGCGCAATACAGTAACACTTTTTGATTCAACAGTTTCCATGTAATATTTTTAGATTCTATTTTACTTAGGAATCCAACAGCTTCTGAAAATGCTTTATAGTATATTTTCATACCCATGGTTTCCATCCTGGGAAGAGGCGGCTAAGATTTTTGGGGTCCATGGCTTGCTGTATGAGGAAGTTCACCTGGCCGGCCACGCTGAGCACTGTACCTTCTTCCATCCCTTTAAGTTTCTCCTGAAGTCGTATCAAGACACGCTCTGCCACTTTGTTGAACAACTGGCTTTCATTACTGAGAAGGAAACAAGGGTTTTAGGAAGCATACAGATACTAATAAATACAAAAATACAAAATAATAATACAAATTTGTCCTTACTTTGATTTTTTGTTACATCCTTGATCAGCACTACTGAAGTTGGAGCTGACATCAGCTTCATCTTCTGACCTTTGCTGCAGATATAAAGCTTTCAAAGGGTTCATGGTCCAGTCAAACAGAGGGTCATATAGAAGAACCTAAATATCAAAGGAGACACAACTATGTTTCTGAAAAGAGCTTTCCACTGCCCATCTCTTAGAGCAATGTATTAGTTTTATCTGTGTAGCATAATTTATAAATGGGCATTCTAGGCCAAATTTAGAATTGCTCAACCCATAAATTCAACTGTTGAACTCTGATTTCCTCAAATAACCAAAACAAATAAATAGAGATAATGTTGCATCGATCTGCAATCCCAACTGTTATATTTTGTTATTGGCTCTTATTCTCTGTTGACTTGACAGGAAGAAGAATGCTCATTCAAAGATCTTACGGCTGTGAAGTGCGTGGACTTTTTGTTTATTTTGGGAGTACAGAAACTGGGTTCTGGAAAGGAGACTACAACTCCCTCCCAAACCAACACTTGATAAATATTTTTCTACACAACACGTAATTCCACTTAAGAAGTTGCTACCTTGAGATGTGGTGCTGGCAACCAGCACGGCTTGTTTCAAAAAAAGGTTGCGCCACTTTATTAGAGTCATGGTGATCAAGGGCTGTCACCTCTGATGGCAATGTGACTGCCTTTGAAGGCCATTTGCTGGTGACTAGTAGGCTTTGTTGTGCAGTTGGGTAGCTACTGTTAAGAACAGACTGCTGAACTAGATGGGCAGAAGTCTGATCCAGCAAGCCATGACACATGTTCTTATATCCCCAATACTCCAAATACTGCCCTCTCCTTGTGCTTCAAGTTATCCATTGCCTAGCAATTTAGATGGATGGATAGCACTTAATTCAAAGTTCGCACATGACTCATAGCAAATTTATAAACTATTATCTGTTTCCTGGAGTCTGTGCCTATGTTGCTGTTTGCCATATCTTTGTATTATCAGGTCCAAAGCAATACAACATGAAGAGCTTTCTGAATGTCTTTCCAGGTTGGCCTACTGCTTTATTCTTTTACTTTGTGTTAAAATGACTGAATGTCAGTCTAATATTATAAGTTTGCTTTATTGGAACATGAATTCAGAATGACTAACATGTTTCAGCAATAATGCACTATTTGTATATTGCCTCCATTTCAATATTCATTGAGATAGGAGGAATCAGAATTTTTAAGCTACTTACCAACTAAGTTGTCTTTTGGCAGGCAAAATAATAAATAGGGACTATAATAGTCCAAACCACACCAAAGAGTATTTAATATAAAAATGACTTACAATGTTTTATATTTAGCCAAGAAATACTTACTTCTACAATAGTTAGCAGGGCTTCTTGAGAATTTCTCATAACATTCATGGTTTTTTCACAGCATCTAAATGATTTCCAAACAGAATATAATGTCAAAGCCAGTTTCTATTTTAACTTTTATAGAAAACATTACAATGTATTTTTCTAGGTAGTAATAAAGTTTACAATCGGCTCAACGTAGGTCACATTTTTATGAATGAAAACAGTTCTTACCAACTCAACCTCCCAAACTGTAAAAACAGAAATTCTGGCATACATGATGCTAAAATGCTTTGAAAGGGGCAACATACCTCCTGAAGACCCCCTCAACACCAGCAATGCCCATGCCATCCACTACATCTCTTGTTAGCCTAAAAGGTACAGTCTCTGGAGTAGGAAGGATTTTGCCCTGTTCAAAAGCAACTCCTAGCGGAGAAAAGAAAGCAGAAGTCGAAGATCACTGGATTAAGCACCCTCGTCTACCAATGCAGCATTAGAATGTTTTTTTAAAAGGCAGGAAATACAGTTGATTGCAGCAATGAGGTAACAATACATACTTTAGTGCAGTGGTGGCGAACCTATGGCACGGGTGCCAGAGGCAGCACTCAGAGCCCTCTCTGTGGGCACACGCACCGTCGCCCCAGTCCTAGGCCTTCAGCTGGGTTTTATAAAACCTTTTTAGCTGACTCAGGAATTCTGGGAGCATAGTTGACTCAGGAATTCTGGGAGTTGAAGTCCACGAGTTATAAAAGAGCCAAGGTTGCCTACCCGTGCCCTAAGCTGATGTTTAGAAACTGAGATGCCCCCCTCTTACATCAATATTGTCCATGGGATATCTTCATCCTTCAGGCAAAAAGCCTTAGTACAAGCAATGATGCACAACCATTCAATTACACAGGAGAAAGAGGTTGGTAAGGGCAGAGTTAGTCAGAATGATGAACCCTCCTGTTTTTAGAATGCTTGAATGGGACTTACATCAAAATCTAAACACTTGATTCCTTTGGTTGGTACATACCTAGATCAATGTGTACGAGTTCTGCACTTTCTTCATCTAACAGAATATTCTGTACATGCCTGTCTCCTAGACCAAGTATGTAGCCGACTGAAATGGAAATATCCAAAGTTAATCCAGATGTACTTGCACCCAGTCTTTATTTTTTGAAAGCCTACTGATTGGGTTTCTTCCCCTTCCTCGCCATAACCTAGCAAATCAGTTCCATGCTCCAATAATGCCCTGTTTTTCAAAAATATCTTTTTAAAGGGGAATAAAGAGCTGCAGACAGCTAGTAACTAATATACAGATCTGTATGCAGCTCTGGTACAGAATATCCAATATTTTCATATAATTATTCTTTTGTATCAATAATACATACATTTATTTTAACATCAATATTAGAAAACATATTGAGAAACACCTGTGGTTTTAACATAAATATTAGAACACATAGTCTCAATACGTTTTCTAATATCTATGTTAAAATAAATACGTAGTAGGTATTATCTCAAACCCCACTGTTGATCCAAAAATTATGCCAACTGTTTCCCAAGCCACACTACTGGATACAAAAATTAACGAAGCAAAGCATTATTTATTTTTCATTTGCAATCAGAATAACACACCTCAATAAAAATAGGAAGATAATAAAAGTAACTATCTACACAATCTATTAAAATACTCAGCTTACCAAAAATGAGTTCATCATTTTAAAAAAAGCACAAAGTGGTTAAGAGTTAACAGTTTGCAAACCCATTTTGGAGTTTCTGGAATCCTATCTGAAAAATCAGCAGTGTAGTTTCCTGCCATTTTGAAGGGGAAAGGCACAAATATTATCAAAAAAGGAAGGATGGGCAACTTGTGGTGTTGCACCATGTGCCCTTCTCAATCTGGCTTCCAGAAGCTCTTCCAATCACAACTGCTAATTATTAGTCATAGTGGCATGATATCCAACATTTAAATATGTAAAAGTAGGTTTTATATATGTTAAAAGAATAGTTTGCTGAGATGGAATCAATCAATCAAACAAACAAACGCCTAGATACAAACAAACAACTACAGGGTGGAAAAACCCTGGCTCACAGCATCTGTGTGATGCTCCCCTATGCCCTTTGCATCATCCTTCCTACAACTGTGGCCCATGTTGTTCTGATAAATATTGGACCACTTCTGCCATCTAAAAGTTGCCAGTGCTAGTTTAATACTCCCTCCCCCCCAATTCTGAAGAACAAAAAGAAACAATTTGCCTTTGCCCAGGTCTCCAAGGAATCATCTTATTATTAGTGTTTCCCCACTGCTAAAAGTTACATCATCAAAATATTGTCTCCATTTATAGCCTACTGTTATCTCTAGATTGCCTACTCTTTGCCTACAGCAACTCCAGTGGCAAAGAACGTTTCATAAAAAATTAATAAAATTCCTTCATTTAATAGTAAATATGATAAAAAGCTTGATAAAACATCATATTTTATAATACCTATAGATGAAGTGGCAACGCTTCGAGTGTATGCCAACCTTTTCTCAAACCACACCGCTGGATCCAAAAATCTTTCCATACAGAAATAGCGAAATACAGGTTGAAAATTCTGGCATACATCCATGAAAACTGTGTATTTTTCTTCAAAATCTTTCTTTTGTGCATCCTTTGAAGGGAACCACAAACAGTTTAGAGATATTTATTTCTTTTCTCCTGTTAACTCTGAGTGTAGTTTCTTTTGTGCATGAATAGAGATGGTATGAAAAATGATTTCAAATACAACTAGTTTTGCAAGAAAATAAAGTCTGTTTCCTAAAAGGTATAAATGCATATGAAAATGAGCACTAGATATTCTGATAACATTATAAACACCATACTGTGGTGAATAAAGTATTAAATTTGGCAGGGCTCTCTCATCTGGACAGCAAAAGAACCTTTAAAACAGGCAAATAAATAAATAAATAATAAATAAACCAGCAGATGGAATTAAAGAGAGACCGGTTCCGTGGAGAGGTTTTTCCATGGACCTGAAGAAACGTGGCTTCACGTGGTGCCTGCATCCCGACGGGACTTTGTTTGCGTGGACCGGTTTCTGGCATGCTGTGGCCGGTGCCGGTCCACGGACCAGGGATTGAGGACCCCTGTTCTAGAGTTCTGCAATTAAGACAGAATAGCCCTACAACCTGATAATGCTGTCTGGATTATTGCAGAGATTACGTATATGTAGCGCTACCTGCCTTTGAAAACTGTACAGACATTTCAGAGCACATGGCTGTTAACTGGAACTGATTAGTAGGATCCTATCTGCACTGTCAGGGAGCCATTTCTGGGTCAACTCAAAGTGCTTGTTTTAGCGTTAACTGCCAAACATCTTGGAATGAGATATCAAAAGCAATGATCATCTGCCAAAAATGGCTTCCAAATTCATATGAGTATCATCTGAAGCCCTCTTCAAGATACTTCACAAAGTGAGGCAAGGCAGGTAACTACAAAAGAAAGTATTTTTTTTCCAGGGGTGGAATCCCATCTGAAAACAATTCTCCTCGCAATCAGGGTTTCAAATGTGCTATGTTCTTCTTCTTGTTGATTTCATATTGGTTTCACTGTGCCAATGTATCATCATCTCATTATACCTGACAGTTTGACCCATCTGCACCACTAGCTAAATTTGATTTAAAAACTGAATTCCTATTACATGGTAAAAGTCTTTGATGTCATATTACTTTTCTGAGTGTATACTGAACCACTGTTCGACAAAATGATTGTCTCTCACATAGACAACCGTTATTTCTACTACCCCATCTATTTTCTTATGACCAGTTTCTACAAATGAAGAAGCGTTAATAGGCATAATTTAATGTGGCGGACTTACAATCATTTTCCTTTGACAGTCTATGCTACTGTAGTCTTGTGGTCTATAGCGTTTGTGAGCACTGCTGTCAGTATTGATGAGGAATTCCCCCAAAGGAATTGTGCCAGTGCACCACTCTAAGACGCCACTTCTCTGAGAAAGGGGAACAACCTATAGAGGTAGACAAAGCAGATCTATTCTGAATTATGTGATCTCTGGTTAATCAGGAAAGTGCTAGAGAACGTATTAACACAGAATTGGGGTTAGCATTGGAAAGATAGAAGAAAACTCTCAAGATAAAAGGAAGGAAAGAGGACATGCACAAGTTGATTGTTCTAGAGCTTATCTGCAATAAGGGGAAAGAGTCAGCTGTAAAGCACATAATACATTTCAGAAGTGGATTTGCTACTTCAGATAAAACAATATATAATGTTATATATTACTCATATTTTCTGTGCTCTTAATTGCATTACACAGGTAGTGTTTGTCTTACAAGGGCAATTGGGACTGGAATTTTGATCACTAAGCAATGCGGTCATAAAGCATTACCCCATGGCTTAGTGATGACAATCCCTGCAGTCCCAGTTGATATTGTTAACTGGTTGTTAGGCGAGGTAACTTCCTGCTGGTTTCCCACAGCCCAGGCCAGTGTGGAAGTGGCAGAAAGCTGCAAGTCCCAGGTCCATGGGCAGATGAGCAAAGAGCAATGGGGTATGCAAGGTAAGGCATGGATGTGAAGGAGGTTGGTGAGGGTACAAAGGTATGTCTGAGAGTCACTGCAAAGGTTGGGGAAGGAGCATAAGAGGCACCACAAGGGTTGGGGAGAGTGTTTAAAGGTGAAGATCATGGAATGTGCACAAGGGTGTGTGTGAAAGGTGCTATGCAGGTCAGGTAGGGCGTGCAAGAAGCACATGGTGTGAGAGGCACTGCATGAGCTCGGAGTGTGCATGGGGATCCACAGGAGGGAAGACTTCCCCAGCATCTTGTGACCTTTCCTGCTGACTTCCCCAAAGATTTTCAGAGGAAGCCAGCAAGGAAGGTTATAAATGGCAATCACAAGATCATGGGGCGCATAGCAGCCAGTTGTAAGAGGGAATGTGTTGTCAATCACTCGGATTCCAACCATGTGCTGGGATGGTTGGAACTTTTAAGAACCAGTTGTAACCAGTTGTTCAGTGCCATTGTAACTTTGAACAGTCACTGAGCAAATGGATATCAGTCGAGCACTACATCTATTTTAAATTGCGTTAATTGCATCATTTTTGCACTGTATTTATTACATTTTCTTTATAAATCTTTTAAAATCATTTTATAATCTGTCTAGAGAAGTTGGGTTGTTGCTCCAAATAGAAAAAGAATAAATGAAGAGTCCCAGGCTACATCCACAGCAGGTTCCCAAGCATCAGAGGCTGGGCAAGGTCTGTGTCAGGCTCTGGAAAACTACTACTACCCTGCGGTTGTCATTTTAAATTAGGCAAACACTTATTCTGTTGGAAGAGAAAGATTGGCAGCCCATTTCCCTGGTGGCCAGATTCTGCCATCACCAGTTATTCTAGAAGCTATTAATGAGAAACAGCAGATGGATGAATGAATGATCTTCTACAGGGCAGGTCCTCCGGCATTCAAGGCATCAACATTATATCCACAGCAGAGAATTTTCATGCAAAACTTGCCTTGTATCTGCGGATGGTCAGTTTTCTCTTTCTGGTGTCAGCATCTTGCTGTAGTAGAGTGTTGCACATCTGGAAAACCTGTTGCATAACAGCATCCTGTCTCAGATCGTCACGCCCCTTTAAGAGATTTTAAAAAAGCAACAGGAATAACATTGTCTCCAGAATGAATATAAAGGCAGAATTATATAACCTGATCCTACATGTATTCAGAGAAGCAAATGGAAACTGCATCCATGTAAGTGTGTTAAGGACAGCAATTATTATAAAAAAAGTCTCCACACATCCCCACAATCTTTGCATTCTAAATGAGAGTGAGAATGAAACTGCAATTTCAGATGAACCTTCTTTCTTTGGAACGGCCCAAAAGCGTGGAAAAAATTTGGTAAGCATTGTAAAAATAATAATAAAATTGCTTTAAAAACTTTTCACTCACTACCAATATCATATGCCAACTGTTACTATCTAAATTCTCATACAAGGAAATAAAAATATACAGAAGCTCCCATGGTAGAGTCCTGACCCAACAGTGCAAATTCAAAATGGTACTGGACGAAGAAACAAATTTTTCTATGTATGCATTCCGATACTAAAATGTTCCTCAAATGAGAAATAAGCTTAACAGTGAAGGTATACTTCCACTGATTGCATGTTTGTGACTGACTATTTCATCATACCTATTCTGATGTGAAGAACTCAGCAGCATACAAAAGTGCCAAATCTATAATCCTGTTCATATTTCATAATGAAATAGAGAACTCACCTTCACAAGCTGCCTTCTCTGTTGTCCATCTGAACCAACACAATCTATTATTTTGGGCAGATTGACCCCGCCTGCTAGGCGAAATTCTGGTTTGAATGATGTTATTGTAATCAAATGTTCATATTTGCCACTAGGGTCCACCTAAAACCACACAGAAATTTAGATGAAATGTAGATATTTCTTGCCATTTGTCCCTTCCCTAAATGAAATGTTCAACTGAACAGTAAAGGATGTTTTCATTTCTCTGCTACCCGCAACACACTGAGATTTAAATTTAACTTAAACTGAGTTACCTTAATTTCCATGGTAGGTACAGCAACATCTTCTAGATTCTTTAACTTAGTTATAGGTTGATCGGAAGGAATATTTATGCCTCCTGGATAAACAATACATGCCTCATATTAATAAATATTTGCTGTTCATTGAGTCAATATAACTTATCAGGCCAGCCCTCCTTGTCATACTGAAAAATCAATGCTTGGGGAACAGTCTTTGAAGAAGTTCAGAATACATTTCTGATACTATTGAAAGTTATTTCAGGAGTTCTACTTAGCAACTAATGAACAATTTATTTTAATTAACTTTACTTGTTTATTTATTGGATTTATACCCTGCCAAACAATCAACTCTCATCTACTAGACATAGCAAGTTGGGAAAAATATTTACAACATACAGCATTCCTATATAATATACTCCAAATAAAATTCATTGTTGACAGAAAACACTCCCCTTTACAATAGGATTTGAACTAGGAATAAATTGATTCCAAGCATCCAAATAATCCCCAATTCCCCAAATACCTACTTCTGTGGGTTTTCCAGGGAGTTGCATCCATGTTTGCCAAAATAATATAAGCATCACAAAGGGCTTCAACCTTTGCCACCATATCAGGTTTTTTGCGTTTTACAATGTTAATTATACTGCTAGCAGCCTTCATTCGATCCTGCAGGATGAGGTTGTTTTTTTTTTTTTAAAAAAAGGAAGTTAAAAATACAATTCAAATGCAAAGAATAAAATTAATCAAAAATTTAAAATAAATCTGATATGAGGAAACAGAATGCATTACAGAAGAATTTTTTTTTATCCTCATCTTCAAAGCTGATAACGTTGTATGATTCCTTTAACAAAAAATTTTTTTACAACCTGAAATAATGCAAATACAGTTACATTTAAGTACCTTGTCAAGAAGAGATGTTTCCTTTGGCACATTTTTTATTAGTCCACTTCTTTTAGTCACTTCTGGTTTGGCCAGGAATTCATCTTTGTTGGCATTAGCCAATGCCAAAATTATAAACAAAGTGTGATGTGGATGGTCGAGAGAAATTCTTGCTATAAGCTATTCAAGTAAAATATTTAAAAAGTTGATTATTTAAAATAAAATACGAACTGAACATTAAACAAGCATCAAAGTTTCAACAATAATGTCCAATGTGCTTTAACTCAGAAGTATACATATGGGCCTGGAAAGCCTTATGTATGGCTCCTCCCTAAAGATTTATATTAGCTATAGTTAATTAATTTAATATAAGTTTCACTTTATTTACATTAAATGAAAGCTAGTTTTTAATCCCACTTACAAGAGGTCTGCAGGATATTACAACAATGGGGACCAGGATTACCATTGCCAAGTGATGCAGTCATAAAGTGCGACATGATATGACCACACAGATTAGCAAAGGCAATGTCAGCGGTCCTGTGTGCCATCGTAACCCCAGGGTGCATGGGACATTAAGTGGGAAGAGGCGGGAATCCTAGGCAAGGAGTGTGGGGAGTACAGTTGTCACAATGGATGTGGGTACCACAGATAGGTTTTTGGGGTAAGGGAAGAATCAGGGGAAGGCCAGTGGAGGCTGCAGATGGGCCAGCAGAAGCCACAAGTTCAGGGGAATGCCCCAAACAGGTATGTACTACAAAGGGCAGGAGGGATGATAGGCAGCAGAAGATCTTTGGGATACAAGATCACAGGGACACCATGACAGAGACAGAACTTCAAGGACCGACCATAAGTCCATTTTGTCAGTGCCACTGGAACTCTGAGCTGTGGACATAAACTGAGGACTACCTAGTTTTTTTGGGCACACCCCACCAAAAACATTTAACATGTAACATATGTCATAGTGAGTACTTCTTGATAAGGTTGTTTGACCCTATTATAAATCAAGGAAATCCTTTAGCATTGTCAAAGTATCTAAAGCAATGTAGAAAGAATTCTACTAGCTCAACAGTCCACATGCATTCTAAGAAAAAAAATATATATCGTTCTCCTATCCCACCTGTTTAAAATTCAAACAAAAACTCTATATTTGTAAATGAGGAAGATACATGACAATTGAAAGTCAATTACATTATTCAAAATTTCATGAAATCCACTCATCCTGGTTCCCATTCGAGCAGCCAGCTGGTACATCAGTGGCAAGAATTTGTAAGACGGGATTTTCTGTGCCTCCTTCTGTTGTGCAGCAGAAGAGCATGTAAAATAGAGGCAAAATAGGAAAGTGCATTTAGTACTTAAACACAGGCAGACTTTTTTTTAAACAGTGTAAGATGTTTGTATAAGCTTTATGAATGCCAGAACAGAATGGCTATAATCCGTTACTATTAATATCACTAAAATATGGAATTATCGTTATCTTTTCAACAAAAGAAAATGATTATATTAATCTGATCTTGGGATTGAATATACTGATAGCCCTTGATTAACAACCATTCCTTTAATGACTGTTCAAAGTTACGACAGTACTGAAAACAGTTATTTATGACTTGCCTTCACACTATAACTATTGCAGTGTCCTATGGTCACAAGACTGCAATTCAGGTGCTTGGCAACCCTCATGCATTTATGAGGGTTGCAGCATCCTGTGGTCATATAATCATCATTTTCAGCCTTTCCTTTTGACAAGCAAAGTCAATAGTCATGTGATGTTTTACTTAAGGACCCCAACTGGGACTGCTGTCGTAAGTTGGCACATTCGTGTACTGTTTCGCTTAGCAATGGAATTGGTAATTAAGGCCATTAAGCAAGGACTACCTATATTTCTAAGAAAGCCATGCAAATATAATACTACATGGCTAACTAGACTAGCAGATCTCTTTTATATCTAAGTCCCTCTGGATTTTATATCTAAGCCCCTTTGCCACAGAGGCAACCCACAGATTACCAGATTTGTAGACCAGACTGAAAAGTAAAAACAAAAACAAATAAAGCTACAAAAGATAAGGTGTGCTTGGTATAAAACAAAAAGAATCAATATGAAACATAATTAGATGTTTATGTAAGTTGGATACTTTCTTATACTAGCCTGAAAAAGTAACAGTCAAAAACACTATTAAGATGGCAAGCTGATGCTAATTAATTCAGATAACCATGCCACATATCCCAAGAACAAAAGCTAATGAGGTGAGGCAGACATAATGAGAGTGAGAGAGAAGAAACAAAGAGTGTGTCAAATGCAATGCTTTAGCTCTAATCATTTTTCTATGTAGGAGAAAAACAAGATAGTATCCTTCAAACTAATCAACTATAGTTTATCTACTGAAACCCACAACAATAATGAAATAATGCAATACAAAATTTGTTCTGATTTTGAGAAACTGTACAGGTAGCATAAATATGCACAAAACGTGTAAAATCCAAATCAACATGCATAGGTCTTTTTACAAAAGCTGGATTTACATGATAAAGGCTTAGATCCAAATCAAAGATTCACAACATAAAAGCAGCTGGCCCTAGATTTAGCCTCAAATATGTGTTTGTGGGTGCGTGTACCTTCAAGTCAACATTGATTCCTGGGCAAGTCTCAGCAGTTTTTGAGTGAGTAAATCTGTCTGTCTGTCTGTCTGTCTGTCTGTCCGTCCGTCCGCCCGCCCGTCCGTCCGTCCGTCCGTCCGCCCGCCCATCCATCCATCCATCCCATCCCCCCCCCCCCCCCCCCCCCCCCCCCCCCCCCCCCCCCCCCCCCCCCCCCCCCCCCCCCCCCCCCCCCCCCCCCCCTCCCCCCCACCCACCCACCCACCTATCTATCTATCTATCTATCTATCTATCTATCTATCTATCTATCTATCTATCTATCTATCTATCTATCTATCTATCTATCTATCTACTATCTCATTCTACATCAGCCATCTCACTGAAGTGACTCTTTTTGGACGTAGTTTGCCATTGTCTCCTTCCTAGGGCTGAGAGTGAGTGACTGGCCCATAGTCAACCAACAGGCTTCCTGCTTAAGGCAGGCCAAGCAGTGTCCTGCTTTCTAGCCACTGTACCAAATTGGCTCTAAATATGAAGCAACCCAAACATGAAACAGAAAAATAAGACTTCAGCAAGACTAACCTGAATCATGTCATTGACTTCAGAAAGTCCAGCGTTCTCAAGCCAGAGAGAACAGAGGCGGAAGATCCACATGTCATGCTCTTCTCCACTCAATAAACACATAATGTAGTTCTCAACTGCTTTGCATAAAAAACGCTTGCGATCTTCTCCCAGAGCACGAATTTCACATTCGTCTATTTCCAGCTCCCTCTGAACTTTCACAGTGTATCTAAGCAGTACAAAATGAGAAATAAAACCTCCATCCCAAAACTCCTCTGATTAAATACCAATAATTATACAAAAGGTAATTACACAGTTATCCTGCAAGAAACTCATTGTTAAACTACTTGTCCCATGAATATCAAGATAATGCAATGAAATTAAAGAATTCCAAGATAAAAAGACCAGGGCCATCTTAATTTCCTTTTTATTACAGTATTGTTGGCTTGCATACTTGCAGCTTTTCAAAGGAATGGACAGTATCATGTAAAAACATCCCAAAAATAGGAACCAAAAAGTTGTACTTAAAAATTTTAAACAGCTAAAATCTTAAAGATACTGTGAGAACATAGATTTAGCTATCTCACAGGGTGGCCATTTTATTACCATTGTTTAAACCCTGGGCATGGATGCCATCTTAAGTGTTTGAAAAATGCCATGGTGTCCATGATCACTTATTGGAAACTTCAATCAAGTTACTCACAGTGGCTGGTTTCGGCTGTGAGACTTACCTACTAGTCTGAACTTTATGCTCCCTTA